>NC_069131.1:58474424-58782424 GCF_026914265.1 Mya arenaria
GAGACTGTTTCAGTTTATAATTTAGTTATATGGCATAATAAAAAGTACAGCACGTTTTATAATGTAAAATGTCCATACTGTAATTGCATTTATTTTCACAATGTGAGGCGCCATAATACTTGTGATTTTGTCTTGGGGGTTATGTTAAATAGTATGATCAGGATATTCAATTCTATCAATGAGTGCAACTGGTGACATGTACTTTCATATCTAACGTAACAGACCCGTTTATCTCACTAGAATACTAATTGTTGAGGTCCTTGGCCAAATGAGAACAATTTACAACTATTGCCATCTGTTTAGGTTGCTAGCTCTTGAGGGTTAAAAGTGCTGACCTTGACCTTAAATGAAGAAATTTCAGCAGTAATGACCCTGACCTTCCTGTTATTTAATTCGTGATCTTTCTATATTTCTTGCCGTTGCAGAGAACGTTTAGGCTATGCAAGAAGAGAGTCAGTTTTGGAGTTGTGGTCTTAACCTTTATACTTTGTTACTTTACTTCTTTAAGTACATGAAGTTACATGGCGGTGAACCAAACTACATGAATCTTTCAAACACAAATAGTTTCATTGGCCTTGTCATTTTTTGTGAACCAACACGATTGCTTTTCCTTAACTTTTTAGAAAGCGTTGATGGTGTTGACTCCTTGACCTTTTTTATAGATAATATTTGATTCATGACCTTGACCCTCCATATATTATTTGACCTTGACCTAGATTCTCTTAGATTATTGTGATTTCAGGAGCCATTATTTTGGCACAAGTGTAGAAATAACATTTAGATTATTTGACCTTGACCTTTCTCTTGCAGACTTCCTGTGAGGTGTGGAGCCCACTGCAGCGCCCCAGTCTGTTGCCACGGCAACAGATTCTACTGGGGCAAAGGGGCCATAAACGACATGAACTTTTGAACTCAACGTGTACAGAGCATTTATTATTATTCTCAGGTATCAGGTATGATTGTTATATTATACCTTATTATTATCGTTTATTTTTTTGTAGTAATATATTTAGACAAGATGACAGAGTTGAGAGTTCAAAACACTGTGAGGCATCATAACTATTATCATTATTATTATATTACATATCAGCTTGGACTAAATAAATTAAACCATGGCAAATCTTATGAAACACATTTGATTAAGATATATTTGGACAAGTATCAACACCTTATGAAGAAGTTTGAGTATTTGTATAAGTTTTTCCTACAAAAAAATATTTATCTGAATTCATTGATAAAAATTTGAAAATTTCAAATTTTAAACAATTACAACAACTTTTTAGTATCAGTGTGTTTATTGATAAACATGATACATTTTCATGCATAACCAAGTATCGAAATAAGGACAAAATCTTTGTGAATGTATTAGAAATATTATTTATGTGGGACTAATATCTGCCTTTGTTTGGTAAGAAACAGAAAACATGGCCAGTCATTTAAAAGGGCTAGACACCAGATGGTCCAAATATCGGCAGATACACTTTTTCCTCAAAAGACCTAGAATTTTCAATGCGAGATAATGAGTACAGATCAAATATACAGCTGTTATTTTTAAACTTACTGAGATTTAAGTGGTAGACGTCCGTAGTAAATTTCGAAATGGAAAAAAGCGTAAAAACTGCGAAAAATGTATGTGTCGTATAAAGCGCTGAGAAACATTCAGACTGACAGATTGAATGCGATGTACAAAACGATGTCAATTTTATGTAAATTTTTGACAAATTTCTTTTTCTCTTGCAATTGTATTACCGGTATGTGGTGTCTAGATCCTTTACAGCATTTGTTCACAGATTTAATTAATGTTGGCAATGATTTCTTTTCTCTTAAACTTGCTTTAAATGGAATTATTTTACCTTTTGTGATAAATAAACACCAAATAGCTATTGGCAGGTACTTATTTTAACAGAATTTCTTAAATCCAAACAATGTCTAATATACTTCAATTTTCAATTATAGCATTACTAAAGCTTTTTGGCAAAATAGAACATTTCCTGTCAAAGTTTCAAAAGCACCTCAATATAAACTTGATAAATGTTGTTTTTTATTGAATCATTCATTTTGTTCACAAATCATGCAATTTTATTTTTTTCTGATGCCAGCGACCTAATAAAACTGGAACAAGGAGTCCTTCTAAGGAGTTAAAGGGATATCTGATTGTTCAATATGCATTAAACAAGATCTACTAGGACTTGAAGTGACTCACTCATGTTTTTGGACCAAAAATTATATTTCACGGTAATGCATCTATCATTTTTTTACTCCATGATATCGAAATTGCAGAAAAAATTACAGTTATAGCATAAAAAAAGAATTTTGGTTTTAGTGGGGTTCGAATCCAGGCCGGTAAAGTCAAGAAAAAATAGAAAACAGCCGGCTGTCCACAAGGCCGCCGTGACTTTAACAAAAGTGGTGGATATGTTGGTCTGTTTTGCAAACATTGATAACAACATGTGATAATGTCGATCAACCAATCACGCAACACCACAGCCGTAAATAATTTTTAATCGCCTTATTAAAGCTAATAAAAAATTGTGGTCTTCAAAGACAATATTTGAGCAAATATCAACATTTGCTGAAGGGTTCCAGCTTTTGGTATTTTTGTTTTATCACTCCTTCTGATTTGCCACTCTATATTTCATAATTTAAAAAAATGCATTTTACAAACCATGAGCGAGTCACTTTAAAGGGGCTGTCTCACAGATGATAAAATAGCGGGGGAAAAAAGAAAATTGTCGAAAAATGACATAAACTTGGCATCAATGTGTACAATGCATTGAAACTTAACTAACTGAAGTATCACATAGTTTACAATTTATTTAAGTTCAGCAGTTATTTCATATTTTTCCATTAAAAAAGATTACTGGGTATGTCTACCAGGTAGAATTCATTCCTTATGCATGATTGGCTAGTCGGTGTTATCACGTGATATTACGGAGGTAGGTGTATAGCTTAAATTTTGGCAACGCGGGTTCGAAACCGGTCACCTGACATTCGTTACCGAAAAAAACTTTGTTTGGTGCCAATCTGGTGTACAGTCCCATTAAATACACTGTGCTGAGTGTTTATTAAGCAAAAATTCAGTTTATAAAGCATAACGAAAATTAATTCAGTCAAATAAAAAAACTGCATAATTTATAACAATCCATTATGCTATGCTAATTGAGTTTCATTTTCTCAGAGGACCGAATATTCATTAAATGTGACAATTATTTCAATCTGATGAGGCCAGTCATAGGCTTAAAATGATTAATCAGTGATGGCTTCAAAGATTTTAAAAAAGGAGAGAAAAAAATTGGAGTTTGATGTGGGTTTTTATGTATCAACTCCACATCAGAACTTGTGTTTTGGGTCATATATTTAGTAAGGCATCAACAAAAGAATAAGAACATAATCAATTCAACACTTTTCCAGTACATTTGAACTTGAAGGACTGTTTATTAAATAATAGAGTCTAAAAAAAATGAGTGAAATGTACACAAAATGCTTGCACTATTGATTAAATATGTATGAGCAAAAGTACAAAGGACCACAGACACAATCTATACAAATTTGCCTATCATAATAATGAAAAATGAACTTCATATCAAAATCTTTGGTTTACGCTCAAGTACCTTTAATTCAGAAACCAATCAAATTTCATGTCTTTCCGCATCTACAAAAAAACTGCATAGGCTTGAACACACCTAGAGGGAAATTTGAGTTTTTACATACATCACATATTTCCGCCTCAGTACCACATGTAGCAAGTGGACTGTTTACCGAACATTCACATCATCCCAGATAAGCTTTACAGATAAAACTACAGGCTATATTTTACAACTTACTGACAGGTAGCAACTCATATTTCTAATATTTTAATACTGCAAGGCCAAAGAATAAAGGATTAGGTTGTCCAATAGTCTTTAACCTTTGCCATGTGTCAAATACCGCATTAGATATTCGTTGACATGGAACTTGGTACACATGTTCATCATGTAAACCTTTACAATAACTCAAGCACAACTAAAGTGTGCTCCCTAAAATCGTCCAAGTTTGCTTTTTATTTATAGATGGGAGAACAAAAGTGATCAAATATGTCCAAATTTCAGATAAGAAATTGTTGAATTTTTCTTGGGGAGGACCCCTACCCTCCTGCCAATTAAACCAAATAAATTTCACTTCTGAGGGAGGGGCGCAAGTCAAAAAGGTCATCTAACATTGAATCCTATATGCGTCCCTGTAAAGTAATATTTTTTTATGATGAAGAAGGGCAGTCATTTGCTTCGCTCACTCCCCCCATTTTTAATCATTAAAATGTGAATAATGTCATCTAATGATTACTTCGAGATAATTGAAAGTTTAAAGCAGCTATATAAATAAGATTATCAATATGTGTAAATCTGTTAAGTTTTAACTGACCAAATTATTATCGATCTGTTTAATTATCAAATTATTTGAGTCATCAAAGTCATTGCCACTGGTTTTGTGAAGAGGAAACATCACAAAAACTGATACATGAATTAGATTTATATTCTTATATAAATGTTAAAATTTCCAATATTATTGCTTAAAGGCTTAATTATAACAGAATTAATTGATTTAATGTCTTTGCGTTATCTTTTTTATATAACCTTAATTTAAACTACGCTAGTTTGAACTAGTTTGAAATTTACTAGAAATTTCCAATTTCTTAAACAGCAGCATTTGCTTATTTTTCTGTAGAAAACAAGTATAAAAAATAGTGTTTCTTTATATGGATTCTTAATGTCTTTTTTATGTACCAGATTTACTGTTATATTTCATCTGTTTTTTCTTATATGGGTCATGTGAATCTCTTAACCCATTTTGTAGAAGTCTTTTTACATTGACACTAAGTGGTTACTTTCCCTATATATTTCAATGTTTAAAGGCTAACTTTGGACTGGAAGAATACCATTTTTAGAGTTTCAGTTCTAAAACAAGCATCCATTTCCTTAATATTTAGTTAAAATCCAATTTATGAAACAATAAAAAGGGAATGTCATTTTTCCCCCAAGATATTTTTATTCACTCGCTTTGAAGTTAAGCACCATTATTTTTTATGTAATCCATGTGCATTAAGTTCTATTAAGTTCTAATTCAGCGGAAAAGATACTGATTTCAGAGATATTCATGCAAACTATTTCTTTTTGAGTGCACTAAATTGGACTAAATTCAAAGTATAACAAGTATTAATGTTTGCCCTACATTTTCAGTCTATCAGGGGCGCTTTTTTGTGTAAAATATTAAGTTTCTTATTTGTAAAGAATCATTCCTTACTGATGATGACTCTTCAAGATTAAGTAAATTGCTATTACTATGCATATATGCATATAGCCAATGGGATTCATTGTACATGTCATAGAATTGAAAAAAAGACACATGAAAAGACCCCTGGTGCGTCTTTTAGGGCCTGCATGTTTAATAGGACATTTACGGTAATTGATTATAAGTGTTAACTGAATGTTTCCATGGTGCACAAAAAAGCTTAATGACTGGTGATCCTATGATACGTTGGTACCATTTGAATGGGTATTACATACAGATAACATGTATGTAAATTTATCGTCATAAAACATAACGAATGTTATTGAAGTTTGATTTTTTTTGTTCTTTATTTAAATCCAAATTGCCTGTGGAATGGCCAATTTTGAAATCTTACAATGCCCAAAAAGCTTGTTTTCTATACATGCTTCAGTTCATTTTTGCACAATAAAATAAATTATTCTTTTTCTGCTCTTAAATCCATTTCAAATAATACCAAAATAATACAGAGTCACCTTGAGGCATGCATAATTCACATAATTTTACATTTGATAAAAGAGATAAAAAAAATACAGTAACGCTATGCCATGAACTTAGAAAAACCTATGTTCGGCCATGTATCATGAACTGGTGAATACCTACCTTTAGCCATTTATCATGAACTGAGGAAAACCCAAGCTCAGTCATATATCATGAACTGAGAAAAACCTACGGTCGCCCATAAATTATGAACTGAAAAAAAACCTACGCTCAGCCATTTATCATGAACTGTGAAAAACCTACACTTGGCCATATATCATGAACTGAGAAAAACCTACACTCAGCCATTTATCATGAACTGTGAAAAACCTACACTTGTCCATATATCATGAACTGTGAAAAACCTACACTTGTCTATATATCATGAACTGTGAAAAACCTACACTTGTCCATATATCATGAACTGAAAAAAAACCTACGCTCAGCCATTTATCATGAACTGTGAAAAACCTACACTTGTCCATATATCATGAACTGAGAAAAATCTACGCTTGTCCATATATCATGAACTGAGAAAAACCTACGCTCAGCCATATATTTTGAACTGAGAAACACCTACGCTCAGCCATATATCATGAACTGAGAAAAACCTACACTCAGCCATATATCTTGAACTGAGAAAAACCTACACTCAGCCATATATCATGAACTGAGAAAAACCTACACTCAGCCATATATCATGAACTGAGAAAAACCTGTGCTTGGCCATATATCATGAACTGAGAAAAACCTACGCTCAGCCATATATTTTGAACTGAGAAAAACCTACGCTCAGCCATATATCATGAACTGAGAAAAACCTACACTCAGCCATATATCTTGAACTGAGAACAACCTACGTTCGGCCACATATCATGAACTGAGAAAAATCTACACTCGGCCATATATCATGAACTGAGAAAAACCTACCCTCCGCCATATATCATGAACTGAGAAAAACCTACACTCAGCCATATATCATGAACTGAGAAAAACCTGTGCTTGGCCATATATCATGAACTGAGAAAAACCTACGCTCGGCAATATCATGAACTAAGAAAAACGTATGCTCAGCCATATATCATGAACTGAGAAAAACCTACACTCTGCCATATATTCTAATTTTACTTCATCAAGTTCATCAAATATAATAAAAAAGATCTTTGCTAGACCCTATATGTTATCCATGCTCTTAGAACTCACTGTAGATACAATATATATATATATATATATATATATATATATATATATATATATATATATATATATATATATATATGAAAACAGTTATTATGCTACTATAAACAGTAGAAAAACTATGCTTGGCCTAATATTTGTTCATGCACTTCTCAAATACGATAAAAAGCCTTCAATTTCCCAACCACCGACAGCTATAAAGGCCTAAAAATTGAAACCATATGCATACAAGCCGCCCAGTTCACTGGCCTTTAGTGTAAATGAATCATGATCGAAGAGCAGATATACAGCATAGAAAAACGTCAGAGCAGTAACAAGGGAATATAATGTGAACGAATGGGTCAATGCTCGATATTGCACTCTCCTCTGGTAATTCGTGTACAGTATTTACTTAACTTCGAACCTTTAGGTTTATTGGTTGGGTCACATGCCTGGAGTGTTAGTTTGAAATAAAACATTAAGGAAAGCCAAGAAAATACATTTAATCAGGCTTGGTTAAAAACCTGTTGCAATTTCGTGGGAGAAAAAACCCACAAAAAAACATGTTTTCCATGATTTGTTTCAAATAGAATGAAGTCAAGGAATTGCCCAGCTGACATTTAAAAAAAAAAAATTATGATTTATACAACTTTATGTAGTATTATTGTATGTGGCAATACAATTGTTATTTGTCCAGTAACAAATAGTAATAATAATATGCCTGATGGGTGTTACTTGACCAAAGGCCCCACTGAATTTACCTCAGATAATTTAGACTAATGGGAAAATTTGTGTAAATCTTTTATAAATTACATGTTTTGTTTGAAAATAAAGTCATGATTTTGTTATTATAAGTTAAGTGTGTTAATTAATTGCTATTGGTGTCTCGTGATACATTATTTTAAACCTAAGCCATTACTCACAACAGGTTATGCAAGTCATATGAAACTTAGTGCACATGTTGCCTGAAACATTTTAACTATGTATAGTGAGGCTCATAACTTAAACAGTCTTGTGTATGTTGATGTATATTATGTTGAAGGTCAGTCCAGTATAAAGATGGTCAGTCTAGTATGTTGATGGTCAGTCTAGTATGTTGATGTTCAGTCCAGTATGTGGATGGTCAGTCTAGTATGTTGATGTTCAGTCCAGTATGTGGATGGTCAGTCTAGTATATAGATGGTCAGTCCAATATGTGGATGATCAGTCTAGTATGTTGATGGTCAGTCTAGTATGTTGATGGTCAGTCTAGTATGTTGATGGTCTGTCTAGTATGTTGATGGTCAGTCTAGTATGTGGATGGTCAGTCTAGTATGTTGATAGTCATTCTAGGATGTTTGTGGTCAAGTGAGTTTAATATGGTCATTCAGATTTTTATGGTCATTCTACAGTGTCTGGTCAGTTCAGATTTACCTCAGTTAGGAGAGGATATACAATGACCAGTTGACCTGTCACAAAGTGACCATGCAGTGTGCAACTGTTCTGGGCTAATGACAGTCTTGATCATAAATGTGCCTTATATATCCACTACACTATTGTTATTTCATTGTAAATGTCAATTAGTATGAACTGGTGTTGTAAATATAGCTTTAAGTATATTATCATCATAAACATTTCCTACACATTCAAGGCCAGATGAGGCTTGTTTTGTTATGAAAATATGCACTTACCACATAGTATACTACCACATACATATATTCAGTCAGTTATCACAGCTCATAATGGATTATTCACATGAAATGAAATGTGTATAATTTGTTTCCCTACAATTAGAATTAACCAATGGAATCACTATCAGCCTTTAATAAGTACCATGCTTTATCAAAATTTCCCCATCTCCGCCTTGTGAAAACATGTTACCATTTAAGTCATTAAGTCATAATGACCTATTTTGTGAAGAAGGTGTGCTTACTTCACTTACTTTTCTCCCTCTGCTTCTGGTTAATTAAGAATTTACATAATATATTCTAACTATTATTTAAACATGTTTAAGGTGGGACATGCTCTTGCATCCCTTCTTCTACACTTTACATCTATTTTTGTGCCTGCTTCTTCACTTACCTCTCTTTTTGTGCCTGCTTCTTCACTTTACCTCTCTTTTTGTGCCTGCTTCTTCACTTTACATCTGTTTTTGTTCCTGCTTTTTCACTTTACATCTGTTTTTGTGCCTGCTTCTTCACTTTACATCTCTTTTGTGCCTGCTTCTTCACTTTACATCTCTTTTTGTGCCTGCTTCTTCACTTTACATCTCTTTTTGTGCCTGCTTCTTCACTTTACCTCTCTTTTTGTGCCTGCTTCTTCACTTTACCTCTCTTTTTGTGCCTGCTTCTACACTTTACCTCTCTTTTTGTGCCTGCTTCTACACTTTACATCTCTTTTTGTGCCTGCTTCTTCACTTTACCTCTCTTTTTGTGCCTTCTTCACTTTACCTCTCTTTTTGTGCCTGCTTCTTCACTTTACCTCTCTTTTTGTGCCTGCTTTTTCACTTAACATCTGTTTTTGTGCCAGCTTCTTCACTATACCTCTCTTTTTGTGCCAGCTTCTTCACTATACCTCTCTTTTTGTGCCTGCTTCTTCACTTTACATCTGGTTTTGTGCCTGCTTTTTCACTTTACATCTATTTTTGTGCCTGCTTCTTCACTTTACATCTCTTTTTTGTGCCTGCTTCTTCACTTTACACCTCTTTTTGTGCCTGCTTCTTCACTTTACATCTGTTTTTGTGCCTCCTTTTACACTTTACCTCTCTTTTTGTGCCAGCTTCTTCACTTTACCTCTCTTTTTGTGCCTGCTTCTTCACTTTACCTCTCTTTTTGTGCCTGCTTCTTCACTTTACATCTGTTTTTGTGCCTGCTTTTTCACTTTACATCTGTTTTTGTGCCTGCTTCTTCACTTTACATCTCTTTTGTGCCTACTTCTTCACTTTACACCTCTTTTTGTGCCTGCTTCTTCACTTTACATCTCTTTTTGTGCCTGCTTCGACACTTTATATCTCTTTTTGGCCTGCTTTTTCTCTTTACATCTCTGTTTGTGCTTGCTAAATTCTTTCACTTTACACCTCTTTTTGTGCCTGCTTCTACACTTTACATCTCCCTTTGTGCCTGCGTCTTTCACTTTACATCTCTTTTTGTGCCTGCTTCTTCACTTTACCTCTCTTTTTGTGCCTGCTTCTACACTTTACATCTCCCTTTGTGTCTGCTTCTTCACTCTCTCTTTTTGTGCCTGCTTCTTCACTTTACATCTCTTTTTGTGCCTGCTTCGACACTTTATATCCCTTTTTGGCCTGCTTTTTCTCTTTACATCTCTGTTTGTGCTTGCTAAATTCTTTCACTTTACACCTCTTTTTGTGCCTGCTTCTTCATATTACATCTCTTTTTGTGCCTGCGTATTTCACTTTACATCTCTTTTTGTGCTTGCTTCTTCATTTTACATCTCTTTTTGTGCCTGCTTCTTCACTTTACATCTGTTTTTGTGCCTGCTTCTTCACTTTACATCTCCCTTTGTGTCTGCTTTTTCACTTATCTGAAAGACCTTCAAATCGTAACAATATAATTATTGAAATGTATATAACATAAAAGTGAAATTTCACATTACTGCATTGGTCTTAATATTGTGCTGAGAAACAAGAAACAATTGAAATAAATTGATTATGATGTATGCGCATTTGTTATAAATGTGACTAATTATAAGAGTATCTTAATGTTTTTGTTTTTCAGTATTTCTGGTTGAATTTCCTTAAAGAAATGCTTATGGGTCGCAATATTTAGAAACAATACATTTCTGTCAATTAAAAAGCCTTACTTATTAATGGAGTAACTTCCCAACCTAGAATTGCAGTTACCCATCCCCAAGTCAGATTTTAATCCATGGAGAAAAAAAAACGTAAATTAAAACTAGGCTCATTTGGCTGAGGGAATGACGTAAAATCAATTTCAATTACAGAAATAAAATAAGAAAGGCTGTTTTTGTGAACTGAATATTTCTAAGAGCAACGCTGTTCTTTTGTTAGTCTATGACTTTTAGGTTCTAATTTTTCAATATTTAAAAGGAATAAATTTTAATGAGCTTTTAATGGTTTTAAAAACTAATCTGATTGCAGTAAACCTCAAAAGGTCGTTCTTTTTAAAATCAAATACCAGCATCCCACATTCTATTGCTTTGTTAAAGCAGAAACATAATATCCCAACTTTTTGCAGATTTAATCATTTTAAGTCCACATTGCACAGCTTGTCATAAAAAAATATAATTCCATTTTATTTCTTTTATTAAATAATTGCCTTGTAAAATGTCTGTTAATTTGATGTCTCACAAAATCTGTTTTGAACTCTTGAAAAATGATGTTTTGAAAGCAAAAATGACTAATAAGTAGCCTAAACAGCTGTTAAATTATTTATTTTTATTAAAAGTATATGCATTTAAGTTTATCATTTATGCCTTTGTCGCAAGTACAGTTAATATTATTATGTTTACATGTAGATATTATAAGTTACGGGGCTATTAGGTGACACGATATGGGATAAACAGGGCAAAGGGAACCATATCAAGTGATATCCCATATCGGGTCACCTACTAACCCCGTAACGTATATATCACGTTGACAACCTGAAACATTTCTGTTGTAGGCAGGATATATACTTGTACTATTATTTTTTTAAAGCTGTTAAATATGTACACTTGTACCATGCTTTTGAACAGTTAATTTGTGATTATTGATAAATAATACTAATTCTCTTCTTTTGTCTTTTCAGAAACTTTATCACGGGTGTATATTATTTGGCTGTTCATCAGGCATAGTATCTTTGTCGGCTTGTACAATAATCGTTTTACCTCATTCACCGACCATGGACCTTACTGGGAAGGGATTCTCGCCAGCGCACAACTACCTGCAGCATGCGAGCGGCATCGTTGCTGCGTATGGCCTTGGCCAGACGCCGCTTACAACGGCCATGTTCAAGGCGACAAGCCATTCAATCCCCAGCCCAGTTTACTCAGGGACGTTAACATCTTCGCTTTCACCGTCCCATACCTCGCATACCTCATTTAGCAACGGTCATAACATAACCTCGCTACATCGCCATGCAGAAAAACTTCAACAATCAGATTCTTCACCAAAACCTCAAATTTACGCAAGTCCTGCTCCGGTCTTCAATCGACATAAAGATTCATTTCCATACGGAATCAGTGGCGTTTCCATGCCAAATTACAATTACCATGGCGATGTGTATCAATTCACTTCAAACGGGTATCCACGAAAGTCTCGCACGTGCAGCTACTGTGGCAAGGTGTTTACACGATCAACAACTAGACGCTACCATGAAAAGCGTTGCCCATTGTTGCGTGCAGCAGTCTCGAGCTACATGGGCGATGACAACAACCAATCAGCTTCAGGGTCGACTACCTCCCAATCAGGCAGTAGGGGAATTGGCGATATTGTAACACATTCTTACAAGGGCCAGGCGCAAAGCCTCGGTCCTTCTTTATCAGGTATGAACAGATCAAATGAGCCTCAGGAATTACCTACCTCAGTGTTGGCGAAGTCCCCCCCTAGTGAAAGACGTTTAGGGGGTGACTCGTCTTTGTTAAGCGGGTATCAGACTAGTGTTATTGTTAAGCAGGAGCATCATGAGCTCGAAGCACTGGCAAATATGACTTCTAATACCTCAAAGAGCATGTCTGAAAGTGACGATTCAGACAATAGAAGACATAGTAAGCTTGACACAAGTGTTAAGGTATCGCCAGGATACAGTGATTCTATGTTAAACTTGTCAATGTCCAAATCTCCACATCATTCTTCACCACGGAGTGAAAATTTATCGTCTCTTGGCGAGAGTTATTTGCAGGGACGATATGGTGAACGAATGAACGATCGTCAGAAAATGGACAACCAGACTCTACCTCCACATTTGGCCTTTGCCCGGAACAGCTACAGTGTTGATTTTGCATGCGACGAATCAGGAAAGGAGAAAAAAGATGGCATTAAGTCAGAGGATTTCTCATCGGTGAATGGGCAGGATGAAAAAATTGACCAGATGTCAGATCTTGGGAGCGCAATAGGAGAGTCTGAGTCTGTCACGTCTGAAAAACGAGATGGAAAAGTGTACAGCAACCACAAGTGTGGTATATGTGGGAAAGGATTTGAAAGTGCCGGCAAGTTGCATCTGCACGAGCAGCTGCATACCAAGTTCAAACCATACGGGTGTAAGTTCTGTGGGCAGAAGTTCGCAAAGTCCGCTCAGCGTGTGGAGCATGAGAAGATGCATAATGGCACGACGGAAGAGGCAACACACATCTGTGCTGTGTGCGGCACATCATTTACAAGAAAATACAGCCTCAAGCTGCACATGTGTCGCTGGCATCAGGATGGCCCCTGGCTCTGCAGGCATTGTGGGAAGGCATCAGAGACACAAAAGGAGCTTAAGACACACTTGTATTCACACAATCTGCCGAGACAGGAGAGGGAGTCTTTGATGTACCTCCCTGATGCGCCGCTGAACTATGGAGCGATGAACGTGGAGGATTCAGGCGGCGATGAAAAGGATGGAGAGGAAATAGAGGGCGAGGTAAGCACCTCTCAGGAACAGCCTGTCAAGGTTCCTAGCATGCAAGAGATGGAAATGTGTAACGAATGCGGGCGAGATTTCCCAAAAGGCTACCTCAGGTATCATCTCAAGTCCCATGAGGCTCAGAAACCTTATTCCTGCCCCATTTGTGCAAAGAGGTTTGGCTACAAGAACAACATGAAATCTCACATCAAGCTTCATACGGGTATTAAGCCATTTCAGTGTAAAGTCTGTGGGGCAAAGTTCACACGCGGTTCAACTCTCCGTAGGCACGCACGCAGGCATGGCATCATCGCTGACTCTGTTTGGGACTTGTTCATCAAACCCAACTATAACAAGTCAGGCGATGTAGGCAGTGGCGGCGCCACCACAAGATCCAGCAAGCTGGAATCACTATCTACCTCAAGAAATGACGCAGCCAACTCATCAGGTGGTGGGTCAGGCTCCAGTGGGGTGGAGGGAGGGGACTCGAACTACCTCGCTACAACTCTCCCCTCCAACCCCTCCCACCGGAGTCTGTATCCGCTGTATGGAAGCCTAGGACAGTTACCTCACCTCGGCCTTTACTCCGGTCTAACATCTACCTCGTACTTCACACAACACTTACCTCAGTCTTCTGTTTACGCAGCCTCTAGTCAGTTTCAGCCGCAGCATGACGCGCTTAACCTCAGTTTGAACAAGGGGTCAATGGATCAGAGTGATCAATCTAGCTTCTCAAATATATCAGCTGAACTCTCACGATCTCGTTCTCGCTCTCTGAGCGGATCCGACAATCGCAGAATATTGCATGGAGAGGGTTATCGCCCGGTCGCCTCTAGCATAGGAGTCCAGGTGAATATGTGTTGTCCGCCGTCGCTGCTGAAACATGTGCCATCACTCAGTGGAATGTCCGCTAAGTCAGACGACAACAATACGGGTACTTCAGCGAGCCCTTCAGAGACGCTTACACCAACACAGCACCTGCCGGGTTCACCGGGTGCAGGAATGGAAGTGGTGCCTTATGTTGTGTCATCACCTTCACAGCGGCTGGACACCGCCTCACCAGCGCTCTCAGGATCATCAGGGAAAGACTACTCTATGGAGACAATCTCTTCCCTGATTAGTACGGGTCGGATGTTCAAATGCTTCCACTGCGAGTGCTACTTCTCAGAGTATGCGATGTATCGAATTCACTCAAAATTGCACATTAATGATGACACGAGGCCATTTGTGTGTATGGTGTGTGGGGAGGACTGCCACGACAGGGTTTACTTCGCCCTGCATCTAGCGGAACATCTACAATAAAACTTCCGAAACAGTGTTAGATGGTCGGAAGTGGATAGATTGATAGACAAACAGTCTTAGAGCTGTGCAAAAAACTGGACCACGGAAACGTGAATTATTCTGTTTAAAATTAAAAAATTAAGTTAATAATGTACTCGAAAATGTTTATACCAAAATAAGACTGTTTATCATGTTGAAAAATGTTATAAGTAATGAAAAACAACACCTTGAAATCTGTATAAAAAAAATTATGATGCAATAAGAACAAATTCCATCTATAAAGAAGAAACGGAACAATATTGAACAACACCTAGAATATAAGATTTAAATTCGGAGATTTGTTAACAGAATAAGTAACATCATTCTATGTTTTAACAGAGCACAGTTCAACCAATTCAGGGAGACATATATATAATGTAATAATCATTTTGGATTATATAAGTGTGTATTGTTTAGTGTGACATTAGATATATACTACTTTATTATGTTATGTGAAGGAGCGGAGTACTGGAGTGGGTGGGGATATTTTACGTGGTATCAGGAATGACATATTTTTAGCTCAGTGTCTGACGGATGACAAGTTATGGTGGAAGATGACCTCAAAATTCTTGTTTGTATGTTGTCAAATATTTAATCAGGGTTATTCATAATGTATGATGCATATTTAGGACATTTTGTTTAGTTGTTTTTGACTCTGTTTTTGTCATATATATTATTAAAGCAATCAAGTTGCCATATTGATGAATGTTATTGTTTTGATTGAAACTTTTAACATGTATCATTTTATGTCAGAAGTGTTTTAGTATATATTATTATGTATAAAGAACATTTTGACAATTGTTACCTTAATGTTTGGAAATGTGTTGTAAATTAATACATTTTAGGTTTCTGTTAAACCTTTATGGATTTGTTTTTTTCTAGATTGAGTGAATGTTTAAAAGAACTCACAGATTTTATGAGAAATAGTGCTAATATTTTAAATGATTATTTACAGTGCTACCTTCATTAGAACTTTACTATTAGAAGTGCTAATTTGTTTTCCTTTTTTGGAAGGATTTATTTTATCAGAATCCTAATTCTTGCATTTATATTGATGTCACATTTAAGAGTGACATTTAACATGACAAAGTTTTAAAAATTAACACATTAAACTTGACAAAGTTTTAAAAATTAACACATTAAACTATGTGTGAAGATTTTAAAAATGTAAAAAACTAATAAAAACTTTCAATATGAAAAATGTCATTGAAATATGAAGATTTATCTATTTTAAAACATCTAACAAGTTTACAAACGATTATTTTTTCAAGTAAATATAGGACTTCAGGGAAGTGTTTTAAGTGAAATAATTTTACCTTTCGATGAAAAGTTGTTAATGCGATTAAAAGGGACTCGCTCACATTTTGCTTGCTGGAAACAGTATTTTAACAGTTGTTGAAATTGAGTTTTTTTTCTTACTTCTATGAACAGTAACTGGTGGATTCCTAATTTGAAGGAATTTTGTAAATCCAAGCCATTAATTATTCAATTTTTCTTAAATTATTCAAATTTCAATAATTTTTGGTAAATTTTGTCACATTTTTAAAAGATGAGTCCTAAAATATAATTTTTGTTTTCTGTCACCCTATTAATATGAGCGAGTATCTATTGCTGCATTATCTTTTTTTATGTTTAAGTCTTAATAGATCTTGGATGTGCATAATAATAACTGATCTTTGTTCTTTTAATGCTGATCAAATTGTTAAGAATGTATGAAGTGTGTATGTGGATTTTGACTTGCATAATATCAACAAATGTTTACGGTAAAGGTAAACTAACAGTAAATTTTATCTTTTATTACATTAAAATAGAATTGCATTATTCATTATGGAGAATTAATCCGATAGCATTATTATTTTTTTTTAAATTAAATGGGTTTATTGGCAAAATGTTAATTATACCAAAATTTGAAGACATATGATCATAATTTTTTATGTTGTGGAATAATAACATTAAAAGGGAAATAATCGAATATGAAATTTTTTAATAATGACTTGGAAAGGGAGTTAACCCAATTGAAAAACATCAATATTAACATCGAAAGGATAACTCAGTATAAAATATTCAATAATTACATGGAAAGGGAAATAACTTGGTATTGGATATTCAATAATTACATGGAAGGGGGAATAACCCAACATTTGAATGTTTAATCAGGCCAAATTTTATTCAATTTTAAGCTATAACATGCTGTCTGACATGTTGCAAATATTTTTGTCAACATGGCATTACAACAATGGAGAGTCTAATGCAGGGAAATTTGTTAATATATACATCACCCAGGGGTGTACCTGTAGCATTTTGTATTGTGGGCCTGTTCACATGAGCGATTTATTGATAAGTCTTGCATTGGTTTGTTCTCAACATATCACTCAAGGTGAGAGTGCGAAGGATGTTCACTCCCATTGGTGATATTTTAAAACCTGATATGAAAGAACCCTTTGCAAGACTTCTAACGCCAACATAAGTGGAATTACAACAAACTTTTACCACAAAAATGTTACATGTATATACATCTCATAGCTTTCTATTTTTTAAATTTCTAATCTTGAGCTTTAAATGTATTGGATTATGCAAAGGTACGCCCCTGCCACTATTTTACAGTTTACTTGGCAGCTAAAAAGATATTCAAAATCAGGTTTCAAATGCATTCAACCAACATTTAGCTCATTTGACATTCGGCAGATTTTAACCCGCTTAGAATCAGGATTATTTTTTGTGTGCTTGAAAGTTTATTCTTCATTATTAAGTATGTTTTATTTTCTATAGATGTAGAAGTCTGTATGTGATTTACTATACCAAATTTTACTGTAGATAATGTGCTAGCATTGATGATACGCAGAGAAAAATAAGTGAGAAAAAAATGGGTAAAAACGAAACTGAAACCATTTATTCAAAGTCTATTAAATATGATCTAAAGTATGCAGGCAAAACGGTATTTCTTTCATATTTTGGGGGTGATAACTGCGTCCTATCTATTGTAAAGTTCGGTGTAATGTATTGCTTGTTCGATGTATAACCTATATCGCCATTTTGTCAACATTCTTGAGAGTTACAATATATTAGCAAATGCTTTTAATTAGTATAGGTAAAATAATACTAGAATAGATGCACTATAGACCAAGATATGTTGAAAGTATATTCAATTTGATAAAATAAGGTTAGAGTTCTCAAATTTTTGAATGGTATTATTTGTACAACTTGTTTTTCTCTACAACGAACATTCATGGTAAAAGTAAAAAGTGACCATGAAAAATATGTCTATTTTAATTAACATAATTTTTTATTTAAAGGCATTCAGCAAACTTTTCTGGTTTAAAGTATCTTTAATACAAATTTGATTGGCTTCAATTATTATTATTATTTTTTATCTCGTCTGTATTTGGAGGAAAAATGGTTGGGGTATAGTTATTGTCTTGCAGAAGCTGGACCCTTAGCCGTTACTCAATAACATTCGAGATATTCAGCTGAAACTTGGTACTAATGTTTCCAGGGACAAATGTGCACATGTATGAAAGGCTGATAACTCCGGCTTTTAAAACATTAGTGAGTACTGTCCCTTGATCAACTCAAAACAAAAAAATGAAAAATAATCAGACAAGCGTAGTTTCACTCCAATGCTCTCTTGTTTAGAAAAGCTTTTGCTGGTGTGTTTGTTATTCTCAAGAATGTTCACTGTGTAAATAATATTCACATGGCTCTGTTGTGTAATGTTTTAATGCTAGATTATGCTATAAAAACAGATCTACCTCACGGAACTGATTTTTTAAAATGTAACACCATATTTTCTCCCACTATGTACGCCATATATGTGCATGCTAAAGTTATTTAGTTGAAATATATTATTAATGCCTTTTAGTTTTATTTAAATGCAAAATCTGACCTCTGATGAAAGATTATTGTTTGTTTTGTTTGCAACTTATAAAAATTTTTGTTTTATGTTGTTTTTTTTCATTACCTCAAAAAATTATTTATAAAGGGAGGTTAGAGCTATGTCCTCAGGGATTGTATATTGTATTAGTTACTTCCCTTTGATGAAGTTGAACAATTTGTGATCTTGCTTATGTAATGACACAAACCTTTTGTTGAAAACAAGTATGATTTTGCCTGTATTAATTAGATACTGACATTTCTGGATTTATTCAGTTTAGAACACTAAGTTTAGTATAACGCAGCGTAAAATAACAGCTGCCTTTTAAATCATAAAAGAAAATATTGTTTTGTTAATGACATATATTATCTATTCTTAAAAAGTCTCCATGGAATTTAATAATTATTAAGTATTTGGATACCAATTCTAAAATTTTCTTGTTTTTTTTTAATTGTGAGTTGTTTATTATTTGTGTAATTTAATGGGTAATGTGAACATTTATACTTTTTTCTTAGAAAATGAGAAAGAAGTTAATTAATATGATATTGTTGAGATGTATTTTGGTAATGGAGTTATTTATGAAACCATTTCTTGTGTAAAAACAAACTTGTTTGATTTAAGCTCATTTGTCAGTGTTTTATTATGATTCGTATGTTAATGTGTCGATATTATTGTCTGTGACTTCAAACTTTTTAAGATAGTTGGCCGATTGTATAGAAAATTGCTAAATATTTAACGAAGAAAATCGTTTTTAGATTTTAGTGATTTTTTGTGCAATCTGCCCAGTATTTCATCCTTTTAGAAGGAGCAGAACATTAGTGCCATATCTCGTTGTTTAAAGAACACCAATTCCAATAGTGCTCAAACCATTCTTGGATAGGTGGGATTTAAACTTAGTTTCTAAACTTCTGTACTGTACTTCATTTTTTAGGTAGATTAATTTTGTTATTACTATCGATTTGTGTCTTTGACATACATGATCATGCTATGTTACATCATGTTTTGTATTATAATCTGAACTACACACAAATAGGGGCGTCTTAATACTTGATTGAAACAATTTTAGTGTGTCTGCTTGCGAAACTGATTATTCTTCATTGTTCTCATGTGTTCTGACTTGTTTTCTTTACTGGTACAGAAAGACAACTGATTTCTTTGAATTTTTGTTGCTATCAAAATTCTTTGGGCAAAGTATATGAAACTCAGACTTATGTTAAAAATGCAAACCATATATTTTAGGGGGGTGACTGGTAGCATTCGATAGACACTTTCAAAAAAAAATTACAAATAAAGTGGGATATTTCCACAAAGTTCATAAACGTAAGCTATATATTTTAGGGGACGTTGTAATATAATTAAGTTTCATACACTTTGCCTAGCCGTTTTAACAGGAGTTAAAAAATATAAATTGAAGGGGTTAAATCTGATGCAGTGGTTACAATTAATTGAAGGATTGAGGCAATCATAGATTGTAATAATTTGCTGGAATGTTATTAATTACATACAAATGCCTTTTAAAGGCCGGGAGATCTAGGCGAAAAAAAATTCTTGTTTTGTTATTTTTTTTTAGACAGTTCAATACCGGTTAACCTAATTGGAATGATACTAACATGAAATGTTAATATTGGTGAATCTTTGTTTTAATTAAAATTGGGAGTGTGTTTGCGTATAACACTGTTAACATGGCTTTAAGCTGTACTTTTACACTTATTATTTTATTTATATTCAAATGTGTCTGTGGATCCTGACTTAATCTACTTTTTTGTATCAGTCAGCAACATTGATATTCTTTATTGTTCGATGTTATCATTTGAGCAACACTTGATTGCTGGATGTTATGAGCTACAATTTATTGTTCGATGTTATCATTTGAGCAACAATTTATTGCTGGATGTTATCATTTTAGCTACAATTTATTGCTGGATGTTATCATTTTAGCAACAAATTATTGCTGAATGTTATCATTTGAGCAACAAATCATTGCTGGATGTTATCACTTGAGCAACATATTATTGCTGGATGTTATCATTTGAGCAACAAATCATTGCTGGATGTTATCATTTGAGCAACAAATCATTGCGGAGTGTTATCATTTTGAGCAACAAACTATTGCTGGACGTTATCATTTGAGCAACAAATTATTGCTGGCTGTTATCATTTTGAGCAACAAATTATTGCTGGATGTTATCATTTGAGCAACAAATCATTGCTGGATGTTATCATTTTGAGCAAAAAACTATTGCTGGATGTTATCACTTGAGCAACATATTATTGCTGGATGTTATCATTTGAGCTACAATTATTGCTGGATGTTATCATTTGAGCTACAATTTATTGCTGGATGTTTTCATTCTAGCAACATATTTTTGCTTGATGTTATCATTTGAGTAACAAATTATTGCCAGATGTTACCATTTGAGCTACAACTTATTGTGGGGTCTTTGCATTTCAACAACAATTTATTACTGGAAGATGCTATTTGCGGAACAATTTATTGATGGATGTTATCATTTGAGGAATAATTTATTGATGGATGTTATCATGACTCTTATTAGTAATGATATTGTATTTATTGCTTAATGCTCAATTTAGATTTCTATAATATTGAATGTATTCAGATTGAGGTAACAGAAACAAACAGACCACCAACCCTGCTTGCTTCAAAATACCTGCATACAAATGTCACATGCGGTGGTATTAATTTTTAAAAAAACTGAAAATATATGTCAGCCATTCTTCCTTAATGTTTGTACTTGATGAAGCAATTGAAGCAAAGATTTATTTTTTTTGTTGGTTATTTTTTGTCATGAATTGTCTTCATTTCTGTGGTGAAATTTTATTGTGTCAGGTTTTTTTTTATAAAATTTACAAATTCTACAAATGAAGTCTGGGTCCACAGGCACTCTTAAGTGTTTGGAGACTTGTTTGCATAATACATTATTTTCTCTTTTCAACTTAAATTTTACTGTAGATTGGTTTGATTTTGAGAGGGTTTTATTTTTTCCCGTATATTTTTATTTTCATCACATAGTCAATTTTGAACTTTGTTCATTACGTATTAAACTCCTACTAAGTATATGGAATTGACTGATGTCGGCCCGAAATTTCTGTTTAAGAGTTTTGAGACTTTGAAAGATCTAAATTAAAAGATAATCATAATGAACTATGTTTTAGCTTATAAAGTCAAGCTTAAGCTAGCAATTTGGCTATTAGTAGTAAATGAAATATGATACTTAAATCAGGTGTTACACTTAAAATATTTCAAAAAGTAGTGGCCAGGAATACCAAATTTTACAAAGATGGTCAAAATAGAACAAAATGCGAAAATATGAACTTTCAAAGTGAAAGCATTCTACAGCATATGTGTGTACTCTCAGGCGATGATATATATGCGATAATGTATCTGATAATGTCCGTCTATATGTATGTGCTATAACTATATTTAGTGTGTAGCTGTGTTTTTCTGTCAGGTTTATCATTTAAATGCACCAATCTTGTATGTCAGTAGCTTTTTAGTCTGTAGAAATTGAAAAAATCACACACTCAGTAAAAACCCAAAATTCAAATAAACTGGTCTTCTTTTACATATTTTTTCATCTCAGGATCTTTTAATTTCATTTATGTTT
Source organism: Mya arenaria (assembly GCF_026914265.1). Lineage (NCBI taxonomy): Eukaryota > Metazoa > Mollusca > Bivalvia > Myida > Myidae > Mya > Mya arenaria. The sequence continues at coordinate 58,496,738 of NC_069131.1, forward strand.
TGTTTTTTCATGTAAATATTATTTTTACCACACTCAGAAAAGAAGAATATTCAGTTAATATTGTTTTTGCATTTTGCATTTTTTCCATGACATTTTCATAAAATATAATATCACAAAAATGATTCTTAATATTATACTATTGAAATTATTATATTTGTGCATTATTAATTCTCTCAGATTTTAAGTTTTAGTATTTTATCAAATACCTCAGTGAAAAATGTTACTCTACGCAGATTTTTTTTCGGGATATTTTATGAATTCTTTTGCAAAATAGGATTACCTCTGGAATATGGCGTTTACCTCAAGGAAAACTGGGACTTTTGAAAACTATATGAGTTTTAGTTTATTTTGAATTGTTTATTTGACCTTTTGAATATCAATTTGATCAGCCATGCTGTTAAATATTTTTTCATTCAAAGACAATTCTTTACTAGTTCAAAATTATATTTATTATCAATGGCTGAATTTGTCATTATCAATGGCTGAATTTGTCACAATCGCTGCAAAAAATATATTCACCTTTCCCTTTTGTTTTTTGGATCTCTTTGTTTCAAATCAGGTAAATTGATAATAATACCATATAAATGTGCTCAAAATGTGTCACTTTACCATGTTTGTACATTAAACTTCCTCAATATTTACAGTAACCTCACATGAAAAATCTATTCATACAGTGGTCATATTTGTTGTTTTATTTTTTATTCTCCTCCGCAATTGTACATAGGCATATTACCTCAATAGTGTTTAATGGAGTACAGCTCTTCTGTTTCACATTTTTCACGTACCTCAGTCATACACTGTATGCTGTATGTATACACAAATTTCTTGCTGCACATAACTTCATCCCATTACTCTATGTTTAATAAAACGTCATATTAGATAAAGACTTGTTTTGTGCTTTTGCCCATGTTCAGTCAATAACTGGTGAACTGAAGGTCATGGTGCAGTAAAGTAACTGGAATAGTGCAGTAAGTGACTTGAATAGATAAACGTCAGTCACTGGATACAGTCACAGTCAGTTAGTCACTGGAATAGAACGTAGTCAGTCAGTCACTGGATTCCGTCACAGTCAGTCACTGGAAAAGTTCATAGTTACCTAGTCTCTTGAAAAGTTCATAGTTGCCTAGTCGCTGAAAAAGTTCATAGTTACCTAGTCACTGGAAACGTTCATAGTTACCTAGTCACTGGAAAAGTTCATAGTTACCTAGTCACTGGAAACGTTCATAGTTACCTAGTCACTGGAAAAGTTCATAGTTACCTAGTCGCTGGAAAAGTTCATAGTTACCTAGTCTCTGGAAAAGTTCATAGTTACCTAGTCGCTGAAAAAGTTCATAGTTACCTAGTCTCTGGAAAAGTTCATAGTTGCCTAGTCACTGGAAACGTTCATAGTTACCTAGTCACTGGAAAAGTTCATAGTTACCTAGTCGCTGGAAAAGTTCATAGTTACCTAGTCGCTGAAAAAGTTCATAGTTACCTAGTCACTGGAAAAGTTCATAGTTACCTAGTCACTGGAAACGTTCATAGTTACCTAGTCACTGGAAAAGTTCATAGTTACCTAGCCGCTGGAAAAGTTCATAGTTACCTAGTCTCTGGAAAAGTTCATAGTTGCCTAGTCGCTGAAAAAGTTCATAGTTACCTAGTCGCTGGAAAAGTTCATAGTTGCCTAGTCGCTGGAAAAGTTCATAGTTACCTAGTCGCTGGAAAATTTCATAGTTGCCTAGTCGCTGGAAAAGTTCATAGTTACCTAGTCTCTGGAAAAGTTCATAGTTGCCTAGTCGCTGAAAAAGTTCATAGTTACCTAGTCGCTGGAAAAGTTCATAGTTACCTAGTCGCTGGAAAAGTTCATAGTTACCTAGTCACTGGAAACGTTCATAGTTACCTAGTCACTGGAAAAGTTCATAGTTACCTAGTCGCTGGAAAAGTTCATAGTTACCTAGTCTCTGGAAAAGTTCATAGTTACCTAGTCGCTGGAAAATACTGGAAAAGTTCATAGTTACCTAGTCTCTGGAAAAGTTCATAGTTACCTAGTCGCTGGAAAATACTGGAAAAGTTCATAGTTACCTAGTCACTGGAATAGGTCAAAGTAACTTGATGAGATGACAGTCAATAAGTGACTGGAAAAGTTGAAAATAAGAAAGTCAGCTACTACTAAGTTGCTAGCTAGATCACAAAAAGTCACCAATCAAAGTCTTTGTCACTTGAAATAGGCCATTCAGTCACTGTTAAAGGGTATTTAGTCACTGCTAACAGTCATACATGTAGTAGGTCACTGGTGGAGGTCATCGTAAGTCACTGATTAACAAAGTTGTCACTTAAGCACGTGTGAATGTAAAATTCAGTAACAGTAGGTCACTATTAAGGGTAAGGCAGTTACATTGGTGGATCCGTGGCCTAGTGGTAATCCACTTGACTGTCAATCCAGGAATAGCAAGTTCCATTCTCCGCCGCATCACAAAAACATCGTCTTATAGGAGGGACATTAAATGGGTCTCCCATGTCTGTCTGTGCACTGTGCTCGAAAAACCTATAATGAATGACAAACCTATCGGAGCACTCGCCGAATAGGCCTTGCCTGAATGCGAGTATAAATAATCTAACACAGCATCGACATCTTGTCACGACCTTAGTAAGTTTACCACTCAATAAAGGTGATAGTAAGTCAGCAACTTGACAAGTGAAGTCATAGTCAGTTAGTCACTGGATAAGGTCATTTAGTCAGTAACTGATGAAAGTCATGGTCAGTCAGTCACTCATGAAAGTAAGTCTCTAGAATTGTTTATAGTCAATTAATTACTGGAAATACACATAGTTAGTCACAGGTGAAAGTCATAGTCAGCTACTGTAAAGCGTCATAGAAAGTTAATCAAGGGGAAAGATCATGCTCAGTTAATAGATAATTCACTGATGAGTCATCCAATAGTCATCAGTGAAGTTCATAGAACATCACTTGCAAAGGTCGGGGTTATATAGTCACTGGTAGTTGTCAGTCAGTTTGACACTCGTGAAGTTCAAACCCTGTTAGTCACAGCATAACATCTAAGCCACTTAGTCAGTGGTACATGTTATAATCAGTTAATCACTGCCGAAGGTCAATGAAGGTCGAAATCATTTGATCAACGGCGAAGGTCAAAAGTCATAGCCAATTAGTCACCAGCGAAGGTCATACATTGTAGTCAATAAGTCACTGGTGAAGGTCAAAGTTAATTGGACACTGGGGAAGGTCACAGTTAATTAGTTACCGTGAAGGTCAATGTAGTAAATGGAATATGTTGTAAACAGTCAATGGAAATGGTCAACCACAGAAAAGTCCACCCCTGATAGCCATTGGCGAGAGGTAAGTTCCCCATTGGTGACGGTCGTAGCAAGTATTTATCGTAAGTTCAGCACTGATGAAGGTCATATATATTTAGCATTTGTGAAAGTGATCGTCGCCGGTGAAGGTCATGGCCAGCCAATAGAAAAAGTCATAGTCTGGTACGGGAAAAGATTATATGGTAAGTTTATCACTAAAAGGTCATAGTCTGGCACGTGAAAAGGTCATATGGTAAGTTCATCACTAGAAAAGGTCATAGTCTAACACGTGAAAAGATTATATGGTAAGCTCAACACTATAAAAGGCCAAAGTGAGTCATGTGAACAGATTAAATGGTAAGTTCATCACAAGAAAAGGTCATAGTTTGATAGTAACTGGTGAAAGTAATTAAGATCATCATTAGAAAATATCATAATAAGTTATCATAGTAAGAAAGAATTTTACTATTTATTTACACTTTTTCGTAAATCCAGTTACAGAAATTGCAAAAGTTATTTTTTTCCGTATCAAGTTAATATAAATCATACGCTAAAATCCATGGCCCTATGTATGACCTTGACTTTGACCTTGAAGCTGCCAATTGTATCACAGCAACGCTGTCCAAAGTTCAGTAGCAGGGTGATATTGGTCGCATTAGCGTATATGAAGTCTGGATCTGTCTATATGCGTTAATACGCAACTGATTTCCTTGTTTCTGTTCACGCTGTCGTCTTGGACTGTAATATCTATGAAACACGTCACTTAAATCTCAACCAAATTAGAGCGCCTTCTTCGAACCGTATGATGGTTGTGAAACGTATCAGTTTGTAACAGTCTCTTTCAACCTACACTGTATCTCATTCCCCGTCCGTTGGGATGAATATTTGATCCGCCGAAGCGCTGCTCTCAACACGTGAATTCAACTTCAATGAGTCGCATTTTTAACAACACTTGTTTTGTATGGTGCACGTTGTCACTTTTGCCGCATCCGCGTGGGCCAAAATATTTACCTACCAACACAATGCACCTAGAGCATTGTATTAAGTGTGGACATTTCAATTCAAAGGAGTTTGTTAATATGGTCATCGACGATCTCTTGCTGCATCCGTGCCGAGATTTATCTATATCTGCAACAGCAAGATCCTCAGACTTGGGACTCCTTATATAAGGTACCATCTTATAGTAATCTTCTCTCTTCCATTGTTATCCCTGTATCTCTTGCCGCAGTTGAGATGATGAATTCATTACCAACGCACGGCTATAAAACCATGCAGTCACATTTAAACGCGTCACGTTTTAAGGTCTATGTTAATGGTTGTTGAAGTACCGGGCCTATTACAATGGTAATGTTTACATCTGCCAACGCAGGGGCACGGGTCTAATTGTGGCACATAATGTACATGCAATTCGGAATCGAATCAGTCACTATTTTTGCCGAAAGTACTTCTTTATTGTAACTGAACGATGTCCATTCAAATGCAATCAATGATAACCATTAATTACAAACATACATTATTCGGGCCACGCATCCTTTGATGATCCTTTGATAGCCCTGATACTCGTTCAATGCTTGTGATGTTTTCCTGAAGCGTATGCCTTCTCAGATAAATATTCGCCTCTTGTAATGGTATCAGTCATGTTAGTGGATGAACCAACTATACATCGAAATTGACCGATCATCTTCATCCGTTAGAGATTTTGCATCCCTGCTTAGTAACTCCTTTGTTGCTTGACCGAACTCTCTTCTCGTGGGCGTAGTTCCGCTGATGAAGTATTCATCTTCTACCAAACTACGATCCTCTAACTGGAGACTCCTTATAAAAGGTACCTTTTTCTAGTAGTCTTCTTTTTTCCCCTTGTCATTCTTGTATCTCTTGCCGTAGTTGAGCTGATGAATTCTTGCCAACGCACGGCTATAAAACCATGCAGTCACCTTGAAACGCGCGTCACGTTTAAAGTTTTATGTTGAGTGTTCTTGACGTACCGGTTCTATTGCATAAAACTATGTTTAAGTTTACATCTGCTAACACACGAAAACGAGTGAAATTGCGTCAGCTACTATACATGCAATGCGGAATCGACTCAATCACCCTTTGCCGAAAGTAGTTTTTCATTCTGATTGATTGATTGATGTCCATGCATATACCATGATTAATAGTCTATGGCGAACGTACCGTATTCGGGACACGCCTCATAAGATGATATGTATGCCCTGGTTAGATGTTTTTTCCTGAAGCGTATGCCTCCTCAGTTGAATATTCGCCTCTTGTAATTGTATCAGGCATGGATCAACCAACTAAGTGACCTCTTTGTTGCTTGGTCTGACTATCTTCTCATTGGCACATTTCCGCTGATGAAGTCTTCATCTACCAAAGCAAGATCCTCAAATTGAGACTTCTTATGCAATGTTCATTTTTCTAGTAGTATTCTTTATCCCATTGTCCTGGATGTATCTCCTGTCGTATTTCCGCTGATGAATTCGTTGCCAAAGCAAGGCTCTATAACCATGCAGTTATCTTGAAAAACGTCACGCTCGCTTTAATTCTTTATTGTTGATGTTGTAAAATTGTTAATGGTTCTTGACGTACCGGGTCTATTGCCTAAAGCAATGCTAGTGTTTACATCTGTCGGCGCCCAGACACGAATGTAAATGTAGCAACTACCATATATGCGATTCGGAATCGACTAACGCACCCTTTGCCGGAAGTACTCCTATGTCAATGGAAATACCATTAATGATGACAAATGCGACCATAACATATTCGGGCCACGACTCCTTAGATGATAGATTAGCCATGATTCTCGTTTCAAGGCTTGTGGGTTTTTTCCTGATGAATATCACTTCTTTTCAGGCATCTTGGTGGATGGATTCCTCATCATCTGCGAAAGAAGCTCCAAATATACTTCAAACTTGAGCAATCATTTACCACCGTAAGAAGGTCTGCATCGATGTGCAATCACCTTCCGGTTGCATCGTCTCTCTTTTCGTGTGCGCATTTCCGCTGATGAACTCTTCATCCTCTGCCAAAGCATGGGCACTTGATTGCCACCCCAACAAAACTTCGGAATTGGCCAATCACCTTACGCCGAAAGTAGTTCTGGATTCTGATTGGTAGACGCCTGTTTCTCTCTCGTTCGAGCTCGCCAATCACCTCACGTGTCTTAGCAAAGTGGGCGTGGCTTGCTCGACATCGCTCCTTCCATCTTGCAATCTCTACCTTTGTCTAAATAGAGAACGTGTTTTGGATTTATAAAAAAGGTATTAAAAAGTTATTACAATATTATTTTAGTAGGATACATGTGCTAATAGTTATTCAGTTAATACTTAACAGTTGCTAACTATGTATGCACTGAAAAACAGTTCCATGACGAAACAAATATACAATGTTCTACTTATGTACGAGCAGCGTTTTATGAGAAACGGCGACAATGGCGCGTTTCCGTTATAGTTTGTGTCTAGACAGAAATGTTTATTTTCGTCCGTTTTGAACCCCTGCATGTTATTGACAGTCGTGTGTTTGTGTGTTTCGGATGTATCGAATGCTCGTTGTCTTGAACATATACATACGTCCCGACAACTTCGACATAACGAGTTACGACTGTTGTTATTTACTAATCAAAAACAGCTCGAAACACACGTACAATTACCCTGGCCAACGTTTGTATAATGTACAAGGGGCGTAAGAGTTAACCGTGTCTATTATGTATACTAACGACTCTTATATATTTCTCATGTAATAACACAAATGGGCCAACCATTAACCACTACATTTATGCCAGCAACATTAAAGCTAGTGACAGTCGCTCCGTTCTTTGACCAGGCAAAATAAATACGACATTCCATATGATTTACACATCTTGTCCGATAATCATACATACGTTTTCAACTAAAGTTGATTCCTTCTTCACATTCAAAATAAATGACAAATTTAAGTAATTTTTACTCAAATGTATGTTTCTCCCATTAAAAGCAATGCAAATAAGTATCCTAGAATATACCTAGTTATTATATACTGAACTGAAGAAAATGACTTAATTCTGAAAATGACTTTTATATCATTTATGAATACCGGCCCTGACTCTATTACCGTGTGTATATGTTCCCTCCAGCCATCCTTGTCCCCCTGTACAGATCTACGAGGGTCGAGGAGCTGCCGGCCTAGTTCTCGAATCACCGCCACAATGAACACTCGATTTGTGCTGGCATTATGCAGGTACTCAAATGTGTCATCCTCTGCAAATAAACGAATACAAATGTGTCCTCAGGAAGTTTACAATGGAAGCGTGTCCACTACTGCAAATAACAAATAGAAATGAGTCCTCCTCAGGAAATATACAATGCAAGCATGTTCACTACTGCAAATAAACAAATACAAATGTCTCCTCCTCAGGAAATATACAATGCAAGCGTATCCACTACGGAAAACCCCCCACAACAATTATCAATGTGTCATCCTCAGGAAATATACAATGCAAGTGTGTTGTGTGTCCCCCGCAAATAAACAAATGGAAAAGTATCGTTCTCTGATAATATACGAATCAGACGTGTCGTGAACAAATGTACAATTCGGAGTTGGGAGTTATTTGACATTAACATCGTCTTCTTTTGTCTACCGAACTTATCTGTTTTCAGTTTTTGTATAACACGGTATTTTATGTTTCTTTTCACTAAGTTTGTCTGCATACTGTAAACAACTATCACGCCTAAAGCCACGGGGGTTTCTCTCGAAAAAAACACGTTGTATATAGAGTAAAAAATCGAGATGAACCCCTATGCCTAAGCTAGAACAGATTATAACATAGCATTGGTGTTTTCACCCTTTTATTGGAAGGAAATGAAACTTCATGAAACCTTTTAAGTAAAAAATAACGGCTCGTGTGAACAATAACAGCGCCAATCATTCACCGGTAACCCCCGTCCCGAGCCGACACCCACCCATCCCCTCATAACTGGAAATATTAATTAACATACCGGGAGTCTCTGGACGGGCTTCGATATCCGGAAGATGGGTATCTTCATGAAACACGTTGACAGTCACCTCTTCCCCCGCCACTTCCGTAAAGACAACATCATACTGCTTTACAGCTACAATAAATATTGCCAGGTCAGTGTATACAATGGTGGTTTTAGCTTGTGAAAGAGGCCTTTTAACTCCTTTTAACAATTTTAACAACAAAACTAGTAGCTTAAAGATCTAAAAAAGTTTTGACTCTAGTAGACAAAGGAAAGAGATGCGAAAGACAATTATCAATTGAAACCATGAATATTTAATTTGGATTAAGAATATAAACTTGATGGGTGAAAATGTGAAAAGCATACAAAAATGTTTGCGGGTATAATCTTATTACACTTTTTAACAAAAAATGGGATAAGAGCTAGGCCCCACAGCGCAGCTATCGCTTATTAACAGTAAGGAATACAAATTTGCAGATTGGCTATACATCTGGTCCCAATTTTTCGAAATCTTTCAAGCTTTATCTGGTTCAAGAACCTTATTTCACTTAGCAATATACTTTCTTTTAACGTACAAATCGAAAAAGGAGTTTATGGAAAATATCTTAGATTAGTAACGTAGCCGTTCCTGAAAAAGTCGCAAAACTCTTTTAAAAAATGTCATTAAACAATTTGTACAAATTGTTCGAGAAATCGGGGCCGGAATCCAGCACAATAAAAGATGTAAGAAAGAATGATAAATCTTTATTTCATGCTCTCCGGTAGTTTATTGATATATGACAGTTTCACAAGACCTCTACACCAAACTATACTAATTTTCTTTCATTTCTTTCAATACCATGCCAGTGGCTCTTTTCAACATGTAGATGGTTATTTCAAAGATTTATGAAAGACTTGATAAGCATGGCAGGGATAGAAAGTTGAATTTCTTCAAACCTTTATTCACAATCGGTAATTATAGCATTTTGATGACTCATTTACAAGACTTCTCAAAGTTTGCTTAGATTAATCCTTCAGTGATGTCTCTACAAGGTTCAATAGGATTGTTTTCGTACCGTCATAGTACTGGTTTTGTCATATAAAACTCAATCCACATTCATCAAAAATATGTTTAACACTGTATAACCATGCACGTGGCTTATTATTATGAAACGACTCTTTCCAAATTACATTATACAAAATCGGAGATTAAGTATACATTATACATATAGAAAGTCATAATCCTATGTAGCAAGGTGCATATTTCAGTATTTTATTAGTTTGTGTGTTTGGTATGGTTCTATATCGTATATCGTTTTGTATTGTTTGTGTATCGTCGTGTTTAGTGTTGTGCTACGTGGTTATTGTCCTCTGTGCGTTACTGTCCGTCTATGTCCGTCAATGTCCGTCTATGTCCGAGTGCGTCAGAGCGTGAATACTGGTTATGCGAGTTTGTCAAAATTTATAGAGTGATTGATTGGTTCATAATGCCTTTTCCCCTTTTTCCCGCTTCATTGCACACGCCCTTATTTATATATACACATATATCATTCCGTTCTGAATCATCATCGACGCAAGTCAAGATTTCAATTGTAACAGTTGTTACTATTTATTTAATATTCGCTCTTATCATTGAGCTGAAATATTCTTACTTATTTAATATTCGCTCTTATCTTTGAGCTCAAATATTCATTCATATTTAATCATTATTTAGACGTGCCTGGTAAGTTTATTGCTCATAGTTCTTAGAATGTTTTATGTATTTAACCGCGAAGTCTCCCTTGATATATTTACCGATCACTGTCCATTGTCTTTGTATTTGGTGTTATTAATAATATGATTATGTTAGCATATACTTTTATATGTTTTATTATATGTTTTAGGTTTCGTTCGACTACGTATAAATAAATAATATTCGAACTCCGAAGTTGAGTGGTTTTGTCTTGGGACACCCACACTACACATATAATCATTTTTATTAACAATACGAAGATGGAATCGACCCATTCGCCTTAGAGCATTACATGTGGCGTACTTTTCTTTACATTCAAAATATGCTTCATACAATAAGTGTGTTACTCTATGGAATTTCGATCACCAAAACCCCAAACTTCACAACCATATAACAAAGTGAGTGCATCAGTATTTTCAAAGCGTTTCAAATGACGGACGATCGATAGATCTAAATTCCTTACTTTAACATATAATCTGAATAAGGCTTTTCTAGCTTGGTCAATAACCTGCTTTTGAGCGGTTACAAATGTTCTATTCTATGAAAACAAACACACATAACTATTTAAATGTTCTACAACTTCGAATCTTTGACCTTACACAACAATATCTCTCTTTCTTCTGGGTATTTCACCAAATACTTATATAGTTAATTTATTTATATTAATATATAAATTCCATAAAATTCTATAATTAATAAAATTATCCATTGACTGAATAAATTCGCTCTTAGTATTTGCCAATATATAACCGTATATCAATAACCTGCTTTACAAAATAATAACAAGGTTGAGATACACATCTAGGATATCATTATAGATATTTACAATTGAGAAAATAGGAAACAAACCCAGTGATAAATTTGCACCTTGACGTAAACCCTGCCACAGTCAAAGTAATCAGAAATATTATAGTTTACCTTTAAACAAGATTTAATACATTGGTACATATTCTTTATTCAATTAGCATTATATTTCACAAGTTTTGACCAGAGACCTGCACGCCAGACAGAATCAAAGGCTTTCTAAAAATCGATGAACGCACTAAATAGTTTAGTGTTTTGTTCTTGCAAAATTCTGCTAACAAATGAAGCACAAATGCACTTATATTTTTCTAAAACGTGCTTGTTTTTTTATCTAGAATTTCATTTCATTTCATTTTCTGGTAAGCCTTTGATTTATAACCGAAGTAAATAATTAATCTAAACCGAGAAGAGTGATTGGCCTTTAATGTTCTGGTACTATTCCTATATATATATATATATATATATATATATATATATATATATGCAAGAGTATTTAACAAAATTCTCAGCATTGGAATAGTACCAAATACATATATATATGTTTATATATATCATTGCTTTCTTAATTGCTTCAGCAGTGATGGTTTCATCAATAGTGTAAATATAATCAACATCTGGCAAGTCAACATGAGGGTTTTCCCCTGTGTCGTCGTCCACAGAGTTAGGCTGTGTTTTTTTAAAAGTCGTGAAATGTATTCTCATCAAGTTTAGCATTCATTGGTTTTAAATTCAGACTATTTATGTATTTCCAATATTCCTTGGACGATTAATTTCTCATATTTCTAAGATTACATATAAAAGATAGTTTATAGTCAATGACTGCATTGTGCATAGCTTTCTTGTAAGTTCTACTTGATTTTAACATTTCTGTTTTATTCGCATAAGGTTAAGATGCACTATATATGTGGTAAGTGCTATGAAAATTCATTCTAGCTGTTCTACATGTTTTGTAAAATCATATTTTTTTTATAATTGTTATTTTACTATGTACATACGCCCCGAACGTTTTTCAAGCTTACTGGATAAGTACATCGTCAAGTTTTGATACCATGACATTTCTAAATACGTTTGTCATCTACCGTATTCTTACAATCTAAGAAAGAGTTTATATATCGCTTATCCTTTGGTCATTCAGATTTGCTATAAAGTAATTCATGTTACTACTATTCCGTGCCTCCATGTCTAACGTTACTAACGGTTTAAGAAAAATGCAAAAAAACATCAATTTTTGAACATAAATATCTGCGATCTGATTTTTGTCAGCAGTCTTATATAACTGGTTTCCATTGAGTTTCGCAAAAATTGGCTCGTTTCAAGACAAAATATAAAAAAGTTGTCAAAACGTTCAATCTGTAAGAGTGCAGTTTTAATATAAACTATTTTAAAGCTAACTGCAAAATGTACATCGGAGAGTTAAGGACAATACACGAGAACGTCAAGCTCTGAAAACAATGTTACTTGTATTTCTAACTGATCAGATAAATGCTTGTTATACTAAATAACCAATTAAGTATGGAAATGATAGCCCTACTGGTAATTATGAGTGATAGTTGACACTTTTATATTAAGTATTTTAAGCAATAAAGTATCATTTATAATTAAGAGATCGCACTGATAATTGTAATTACTTTCTTTAAATGTTCACAGGGAGTATTGTATAAAATTAAGACGTTAATAGTACAGCCATCACAACATTTTGATACTTAAAAAACTTCATAACTATTTCCAAGGTGACACACATATATGTATTTGTTTCTGTTATATCAAACGTATTTCTAATTATTGAAGTATAGTAAGTATTAATTTTGCAATTTGACATGTTTAATAATGTTCGTGGTTGACGACTGGAACTTAGGTACATTGGTTATGGAAACGGTGTGTCGTATTGTTTATTTATTGATTGGAAACTGTTTGTCGTATTGTTTATTACTTGGTTGGCGACTGCTTGTTGTATTTTATTTATTAACCAGGTTTTCACATAGTGAAACCTGGTTATTAGAATGGCGAACGTCGTTGTTCGGGCGGGCGGCGGGCGCCCGGGCGGCGTCAAACTCACCTATGAAACTGAATAACTTTAGTAAGGGTTGACATATCTTGACCAAACTTGGTCTATAGATAGAGTTTATGGGTACCTTTCATGGGATTGCATTTCAGGTCCCTAGTATCAAGGTCAAGGTCACTGTTACTAAAATAGAAAAACGGTTGAATAACTTTCGTTAGGGATGACATATCTTGACTAAACTTGGTCTATAGGAAGAGTTTATGGAGACCTTTCATGGGATTGCGTTTGGGGTCCCTAGGGTCAAGGTCAAGGTCACTGTTACTAAAAATAGAAAAACAGTTGAAACTGAATAACTTTAGTAAGGGTTGACATATCTTGACCAAACTTGGTCTTTAGAAAGAGTTTATGGGTACCTTTCCTGGAATTGCGATTGGGGTCCCTAGGTTCAAGGTCAAAGTCACTGTTACTAAAATAGAAAAGCGGTTGAAACTAAATAACTTTACTTAGGGATGACATATCTTGACTAAACTTGGTGTACAGGAAGAGTGTAAAGATAGTTTTCATGGGATTGCGTTTGGGATCCCTAGGGTCAAGGTCACTGTTCCTAAAAATAGAAAAACGGTTGAAACTGAATAACTTTAGTTAGGGTTGACATATCTTGACCAAACTTGATCTATAGGAAGAGTTTATTGGTACTTTTCATGGGATTGCATTTGGGGTCCCTAGGGTCAAGGTCACTGTTACTTAAAATAGAAAAATGGTTCAAACTGAATATCTTTAGTTAGGGTTGACATATCTTAACCAAACTTGGTCTATAGGAAGAGTTAATGGATACTTTCATGGGATTGCGTTTTGGGGTCCCTTGATTCAAGGTCAAGGTCACTAAAAATAGAAAAACAGTTGAAACTGAATAATTTTAGTCAGGGTCTACATATCTTGGCCAAACCAGGTATAAAGGAAGAGTTTATGGATACCTTTCATGGGATTGCCTTTGGGTCCCTAGATTCAAGGTCAAGGTCACTGTTGCTAAAAATAGAAAAATGGTTGAAACTGAATAATTTAAGTTAGGGTTGACATATCCTGACACAACTTGGTATAAAGGAAGAGTTTATGGATACCTTTCAATGAGTTGCATTTGGGGTCCCTAGGGTCAAGGTCACTGTTACTAAAAATAGAAAAACAGACACAGGCTGAAGTTATTCTGTCAATCATTAAAAACCTGGTTTCGTTGCATTGCGGCGTTTCTTGTTTATTTATTGGTTGGCGACTGTTTGTCTTATTGTTTATTTAATGGTTGAAGACTACTTGTCATATTGTTTATTTCTTCGGGTTCTTTTGTTTATTGCAGATTTCTGGACTTCGTTACGTCGGATGTTTTTCTTCGTGTTGAGGAATCTGTATCGTATTGATCTTTTTAATTGTTTCCTGAGGAATCTGTATCGTATTGATCTTTTTAATTGTTTCCTCGCGTTCTGGAATCTTCTGTTGATTGACGTTGACCAAATGCACGGACTCTTGAGTCGGGAGGTCGGTTTAAGTGTTGGCTTTGGTGGGTATGATAAATTTGGAATTATTTTTTAAACTAAAAGCACCGAAAAACAAAAAGAATAGCAACCAAACGCAGAATACCAGAACGTATAGCTACGAAATACGGTCAGATAGTCAAATGATAGTGAATGTCAATGTCCGAAAGATAAGCATTTCGAAGGTCGTTAATTAGTTTATTCAATGGTTATGGACTTAACTTACTAAGGTGGCTGATTAATAAGACGTCTCGGGTCATGTTTACAGTCTCAACCGGTTACCACATTTGAATATCGCTAACATTGAATGTACTTATCCAAGGAACAACAGTGGATAGTTTTAGTAGAAAACAATTCAATTAGGCGTGCATTGTCATGTAAACATTGAAAGCTTTGCAACCTGCAGTTACCATATGCGTTTTGTAATACGAAGATCTGTGTGATAACTTTGGTGGTTATCGCAGATAATTGTGTGCTGTAGTTTCTGGTTTGAACTAACGTCTTATCTACCTTCAAACAGATACAGAGATTTAATGACTTGGACGTGTATTGAATGTACTGTCCCTTGAATATCGTTCCTATCCGCGCTCGACTATAACCACATACTGAACAAAAACAATGAAACGGCACCGGATCGCTCGACTAGAGCATTACACCATTCTTTAGCAATAAATGCCCCCCCCCCCCCAGATCGCTCGTCTTAAATCACAGGCAAAACCAAGGCAAAAAATCAGCTCAAAGATCGCGCAACTAGAATCACAGACCAAACTAAAGCAATGAAACGGCCCCCGGATCACTCGAGTAGAACCACAGACCAAACTAAAGCAATGAAACGCCCCCCCCCCCCCCCCCGATCGCCCGACTACAACCTTAGACCAAACTAAAGTCGAAACGGCCCCCGGATCACTCGAGTAGAACCACAGACCAAACTAAAGCAATGAAACGCCCCCCGATCGCTCGACTACAACCTTAGACCAAACTAAAGTCGAAACGCCCCCCGCATCACTCGAGTAGAACCACAGACCAAACTAAAGCAATGAAACGGCCCCCGATCGCTCGACTACAACCTTAGACCAAACTAAAGTCGAAACGGCCCCCGGATCACTCGAGTAGAACCACAGACCAAACTAAAGCAATGAAACGGCCCCCGGATCACTCGAGTAGAACCACAGACCAAACTAAAGCAATGAAACGGCCCCCGATCACTTCTTCAGGTCTTCAATTTTCTTGATTTGACTGTGAATTACAACCACTTTGATCTCATGTCACTTATGGCATTTTAAATCCCAATTTAAGTCGTGAGAGCGTCACGAAAGGGTCAAGCCATAATGCAGCCAAAAGGCGCGTGCGGACCTTGATGAACTCAAATAAACAAAACAATCCACTGGAGCCACACACCAAACTTGAAAGTGTGGATAGCACCAAGGACACATTGGTTTAGAAGTGGATATATTGAAATCTTATTCTCCCTTTGTCTAAACAACAACAACAACAACAACAACAACAACAACAACAACAACAACAACAACCAAACGGTACTTTAAAAACCCACCATTTCTCTTTAAAAAGACGTTTGCTAAGGTCAATCATCGGAACACTAAATTTATGTCAAATGTGATAAAATACTTGTAACGCGATCTTACCAACTGAGCTAACCGGATGGTCGGTTCTTTACCACACACACTACAATCATTCATTTATTCAAGAAAAATGCAGCCATGCTTGGAATAAAGATTATACCTTTTTGAGAACTTGTGGTGTTTGAAATCGGCTTCGGCTGCTTCGGTTTCGATCCAGATTTTTCTTTGGATCTCCGTTTCAGTCTTAAAAAGGTTCTAACCGCACCCCACTGAAATGTCCAACAAGTGAGTGAGAAGAGTAAAATTTTCGTTTACATATTATTAAAGCATTCCAAGTAATTTGACATGCCTTTAATTCAGACGCCAAAGGTAAATATCAGGAAATAATTTAATATTATAAGAATTACTTTTTGCGCATATCTATTATCTATGGAGCGCGATGGTCAAAGAAAAAGTGCGATATTTAAAAAGAAAACAAATAGTTTTTGACTTCACTTGCATTCGGTAAAGTGCAGATTTAAAACCACAATCCATGATCAAACTTACCCTTTTTGCAAATGATTTTTTTGTTGGTTTTAGCCAGCTATTGCACCCTGGAGTAGCATATTCCATTTCATCAGATTTCGGATAATTTGACATGACAGTCACGTTTATTTGCTTAAAAGCATGTGTCTGTTATCAACGATAAACGCCATTTTGATGACAATGCCGTTGCTTTGTCGTCCCCATGGGGATGACGTCGTTTACTGTAAGGTCAATGACGTCTACTTTCTGGTGAAAACAATTAGCTGTACTGAGGCGTTGATAGGGATATTTAAAAAAGAAAAGAAGAAAAAATAACAACAGTACTCCCCCTCCCCTCGTAGACCCCCCCCCACCCTCTGAAACTAATGTGTGCGGATAATTTGATTTGGATATTAAATTAGTTTGGTGTAACCTCTTATGAGGTGCGAATGTTTAAATGGGTTGAAAAGTAAAGGGTACGAATGTAATTTGGAGATTAAAATAATAATATATTACAATGATAATAAACAAAATACAATTTAAAAACTGAATGATAATATTATGTCGAATAAATACGTATCCCGTCGGCGAAACATTTTGTTTGATCATGACTCATCCTAATTTTGGAGATTATAAACAAGTTAAATTTAACTTCCGGGTAATTTTGGCTATCGAGGATTTGTAATTTATTTAAGAACACGCGTTCAGTAACCTACATGTTCACTACGAGACGATATTTTATTATGGTATGTATATATGTTTCCAATAACATCTTGTCTTTACCCATTGAAAGCAGTTTTAACTGAAAAATCTTGTCCGAAGTGAAGGACTATCCGGCAATGTTAGCTCCCATGATTTTAATATAGCTATATAAAGTACAGTTTACAGTTTCTGAAATGAAATACTCGCTTTTACATTGTCTGGATTTTATTTTTAATGTTTTGGATCGTTGTAAAATTTACATTTTAACCAGTATTTCTGATTTGGTTTGTTTGTTGAAATAAAAATATTTCAGTTATTAATTTGTTTTAAGAAATCCTTCTTATTATATGTTAATTGCGTTTCTCCATGGCCTTATGTGTGTATGTTAACTGCGTCTTAAAACCCTTCTCTGTCTATATTAACTGCATAACTCTATCTCTTTGTTGACTGTTTTTAATCTGCGCCACTCATGATATGGCCCCCTAATGCACCAGTCATTTGTAACCATGCCCCCAGGTCCAGGGAATAGCGGGGACTTTCGGTCCAGCCAACCATGGGTAAAATCCTTGTCCTGCGGGGACGAACAGATGGTAAATCCCTGCCAAATGCCCCCGCATCACAGGGACCCTAGGTAAGGCCCGTTCCCCGCTATATTTTTGCGAACACAAAACCACCGCATTCACCCGGCACTGCGGGGCCACCTGGAAGGTAAAAACACAGCCCATTTCCCCGGCTATCCCCGGTATACGGCAGATTTCACAAAAAAGGCAATAATTTGGCCCATTTGCTTTCATTTATTGTTATTGCATGTCAACGTCATATATACAGCAATTGCCTTTCCCAACCCAATAAGAACACCTAATAGAAGTGATTTGTATTAAAATAATGAAAATATTGTGTTAAATAAGGTAAAAAAATGTAAAAATATGCCGATATTTAGGACAAAAAAGACAGAAAATCTTCCCGGTACCAATATACCACTTTTTTGAGGATGCTTTTCAGTAACATCTGGTAAGTATTTTATTCTTGTCTGTTGAATAATGTTTGCAAGAAATGTTAATTAAAACAATAATATATCTAAAATGATTGCATTTCTTCGTAATATACTTAAATTTTCGGTAATTGCGCATGGTGATAACGTTACGGTAATCTGTCCTCGAATTTTTGTGTAACATTAGCAGACATGATCCACTGCTAACTGTTTTAAGCCTAAACACACCTTTATTAAATCACTGAAAACAAAGACTACGTGTCGGATAAAAACAGTATTGCATGTAACAAGAAATTGGTCATTCCCGATCATAAAGTTTTTTAGGTCTAAAAATGTGTTAATGTTACTCAAAATCGATTCTGTCCCATTTTAGCATGACGATAGCACCTTTTCTATTCGTGAATAATTTACACCGACTGAGGGTTAACATCCGGGTAGCGATTACTTTTATATTGGACTGGTTCACAGTTGACATTGAAATGATAAAAATAGTGGTGAATACCGTTGATAAAAACTTAATCCAAGTTTGGCTCATTCTGTCCTTCGATGTAACGTTAACATTATGTCACGCTAGCATTAAGACAAGCGCTTAATAAAGCAAGAAAATCGTTGAAATTTGATGACTTTCCCATAGTCAATTATTCAAACATAACAATGTCGTCTGTAAACTATCGTTTGTAAGTATTCATTCATTAGGTACGTAGTTTATATTGAATTCATACCGCTTTTGTGTTTGATATCGTTATTTATTGGACAGAATTAAGAATTTTTGTCATTATCAATTGACCGTGTTTATCAATCATTTATATAGTTTGTTTTATACTGTATCAAGCTCAAACAGTCTGTGGTAGGTCTGTATTTTAATTTGTTGTGAAACATTTTGTCCAACTGCTAATGTGACATACTGCTAATGTTACTCATTCTGTTTTGTGGTAACACTAGCACATACTCACAATTAGCAATTTATAATATATATGTTTAATATCAAAGGTAATGATAATTGCACCATACTAGAGACATTTATATTACCACAACAAAACATTTATGTTTATAGCTTATCTGATCTGATATAAAAAGAAAACCTATGTTTGCAGAAAACTTTTTCTGTCTTGTTGTCCAATTAGGGTTTGTTTTAATAAATTTATTTGAGAAAAACGAAACAATCTTTATTTTTTGTCTGTACAATCTGTTTTATAGATAAATGAACCATTTAGTGCAAGACAAAATACTTCTTTGGATCAAAATATTAAAAAAAAACAAGTTTTTACCGGCAATATTGTAACACTAGCACAAATGGTATGGTGATACAAAATTCATTTTTTTATAAAAATGCATGAATAAATCATTGCAAATGTTCTAAAATATGATAGATAAGAAATTGCTGTAAAAGATTATGTTGAAATTACAAATCTGCAATAAATTTTAAAAATCAATATTCGCCGGGAACTTTTTGGTCACCAAAACGTGAAATCTGCCATGTATACCCCCGGACCTGGGGGGGCTGTGGTTACAATTGACTGGTGCATAAAATAGAAGTGACAAATTTCAATCAATGTTCGATAGTGATCAATTCAATAAAGCAAGACAGAGCATTGTTTCTGAAAAACTGTATAACCATCCTAACTTGATGATTCTGTGAACTAGATAAATAAACATGACGTTAAATTTGGCTTGTGAAACGTTTTCTTCAAAATACGAATAATGCTTATTTTTAAAAGTTTAATAATCCTTGATGGATCTGTTTTAGGTGCGTAGCTGCCTATACGCGAGTATGCAGCTGAATCAGCATGATTCTGACAAAAATAATAACAAAAAAAAAAATCACCAAAAATTGCAGTATGCGAACTTGACTACATGATTCTAAAACTGTCCATTTTCCATTACTAAATAAAGCACCTCAGAATGCACCAGATTGCACCATGGTTTTAAAAATTGTCCGAGGGGGCATGCCCCTGAATCTATATATATATATATATATATATACTTACAAAACATAAAATACTGTGAAAATCACAAAAGCCAAAAGTGAAACTACTCCAATATTTGGCAAAAATGATGGGTATGAAACACATGACAAAAGGAATAGTTAAATGAACAGAAGCAACAGAAACATGCAGCCTATATGTAGATGACACTCCAATCTTTCAATAACATCCAGAATACCCACCTGTACATCCCCAAGTTGAAAAAATTAACAGATCTCAATACATTGATCTGGTCAATGGGTAATCACTATATATATAGATGTACAGTTAGAAAGGAATGCACTGTCCATTTTGATAACGCTGAAGAAAAAATAAGTACTTTTTTGGTTCAATGTCACTAAATTTTGTATGGGTCAAGCTTTTGTTCACCTTATTCAATTCATAAAAGATTTGAGGAACTCCTTTGTAACTGTGTTACCCTCATGATTATACACTCTTATCATTTCATTAATTCCAGATGATCAGGGTACACTGATAGGATGCTGGCGGGTTTTGAGACGCCCCTCTCTGTGGCAGTGGCCTCGGTTGTGGTGGTTGTGGTGCTGGTCGTGATACTGGCTCAGTGTGTCTGTGGGAAAAAGTAAGTGGACTTTTTCTGTAGAAAAACGGTTGTATTTCTAATGATTTAGGCCCCAATGCCTACCGTAATTCTTTCATACTATTTTGATGAAATATGTAATGTTATCAGTAAAAAAACAAAACATTATATATTGACATTTTCACTGCATACCGTACTAAGGACTAAAATATCATCTACTTTTAAAATCAGTTGTAGTAACTTCCCCTTCATCAAAACTAAAAACCTCACATTTGAACCAGTAATTTTTGCAATAATAATAATTTGATATTGATACCTTTTGATAAAAGGTTGCATTAGTTTAATAAAAATATTTTTGGAAATGTAAGTATTTCTAACAATTTTTAAAAAAATGGTTATATAAATCCTGTTTTTTAAATGTATTCTTGAAGCTGAATGTTCAAACATTTGGATTTGTACAAAACAAATTACGGATAAAAGCAACTTGCTTGAATATAAAATCAAGTTATATCATCCATCAAAAATCTAATGGAAGCCCTGATTAAAATGCTATTACAGACTTTGTAAGATGAACTTCGTAGAAAATTTTCACAACACTTTACCCATTTTTTTTACCCTACCACGCCTCAAAATTTGTCAACAAACAAGCTGGGTCTTCTTTCATTATCTTGCAAATGACCTTCAAATGGTCTTCAACAGTCTTCCTGAGCACCAAATGTGGCATATCTGGCAAACTTTGTACGGGTCTGGCAGCTCTTTTGTAAATGGTGGTCCGGATGACCAGCATATTTTGAGATGACTAAATAGCCCAAAAGTACCTAAAAGTAAAATGTATGAGAAACATCCCACAGGTGTTGACATAAAAAAACATCAACAAAAAACAGCCGTTTCTGATAAGCAATCAAGATGTTGATTGCTGGAGATAGCCGAGTAAATACGATGCATCCATGATAGCATTTTATTACAACTGTTTTGATTGGTTGTTCATTTGTCAACACTCAATTTGTATACTAATTAATAGCATGTTTGTTTGGACCGGCAAATATTTTTTCTGAAAGTCTAAAACTTCCAACATTCCTGGAAGACTGCTTCAAGTGAATCAGCCTAATGATCTCTGTGGTGACTGAATAACCATGTATCATGAAACAAACTCTAAAACTTGGAAAATGGTTTTAATCCTATTTTTATCCTCATTTGTTTTGCTCACACATTTGACCTTTCAAATGTTCATTCAGTAAATGTTGACAGGTGTAATTTGGTCATGTTTTCAGTGTTCACTGTTCAGCGATGAATTTAAAAATACAATCGTTCATTAACTGTCATTATTTGGAACATAAATGCATTTATAAAAGTTCATAGATAAATGTTCATAAAAGGTTTACAATGACAACTAGTAAATAACCAACTATAAAAATCTCTTGGAGAACAAGTTCTCCACCACCCAGCGTAGAAATGACAGCAGCAGCGTAGCATATGTGTTTTCCAAAAAGGGGGTACGGTATTTAGAATGATTAGCTAAAAAACCAATAAAACTTTGAAAATAAGCATAAAAGAAACAGCATATTTTGTTGATTTCAGTTGAAGATTTGTGTTTAGTATGTATCATCTTTCTTGCTAAAAATGTATTCTTGTTACCTCCCTTGATCTGTTAAGAACAATGGAAAATAACTGTCTGCCTGTAAGAATTTGAAACTTATAAATTAGGATCTTCTTTGCCTTCAGTTTTGAAAGACTTTCTCTATAAACTGAATGTTTTAGTCTGTAGGACATAATTTTTTATAATTTATATTTTTCTTACTATAATATTAAATATTTTGTATTTTAAAGATTTATCTTACCAACAAAATCTTGCCAACTTCACAAAACTGCTTTCAAATATATGTGTGATTCAATTTACTTCAATATTGAAAATGCGTCCGTATAAGTTACATTTTACATTTTATTTTTTATTTTTACCTTCCACGCCTTAGTTTTCTCTAAAGTTATAGAAGTTTTTATACTTCCAAGTACAAGGTTTTATCCAGTTTTTAGGGAGTGATATATCTACCTTAAGTTATTCTTATATGAAAGCCCTGTAAAACAACTATCATTCTCTGGATAGCTTGTTAATTTGTAATATACCATGTCCAAATTCTAAACATGTTACTGGTATCATTAAATGCTTGTTTGAATAATTGCCGTAAATCAACCAGGGATTATATGCAAAAAGAAACAGATCAAATGTATGAGATTGAAACCTGCTTGCATTTTGAAATGGTTTGTATCTCTTCTCTTCGTCAGTACAATTAGTCCTTATATATTTTTGATGTTGATCAGAAAATTACTCTTGCAGAATTTTAGGTTGTGAAATTGTAGTGTTTTAGCTAAAGCGGAATGGAAGGGCGGCCAGCCCTGCCCTTTTTTTACCCCGCCCCGTTGCCCCTTTTTACACGCCCTGTCATATTTTTCCCGCCCCCCTTGCACCCTTTTGGCCATTCAGATCATTGTTTATCACAAAGTTACGCCCTAAAAGTATTTCATTGGTCAATGTCGCCGTTTCCTAATCTGTCACAGATCAGTGCGTGCTAAGGCGGGTCGGATTAACGGTAATTCACGCTTATAATCAGGGTGCTAATTGCTGTTCATTATGACACATTATTCCTTGTCTGAGACATCGAAGTTGTACCTCTAAATGTCGATCTTTGATGCCGATGTTGTTACAAATTTAATTAATTTAACCATTTATAATTGGTAATCTCCTAATCACATAATTGGGTCGTCTATCATCCAATTATCGAAACGTCCCATGTTAACCAATCAGAGAAGACACTGGTCAAATGATTAAAAGTTTGTTAAATTGCGATAGAAAAATCGAGGAATTGATGAAAAATGTTGTCAAGCATTAGTAAACAATTGATATTTGCAGTGTAAAAACTGTGAAGGCACACTTTTTAGAACATTGTTTCGTTTGAAGCAGACGGTCATTGAAAAACAGACGGTGGCGCAAAGAAAATCAAATACTCAAAACTTCATGACCAGTATTTGATAGTTTTTGTGCTGAATGTTCATAATGAAAATTTGTTTTGTAATATCACAGGGCTTTTTCTATAGTACCCACGGGTCCGACTATCGGACCCATTCCCAAAGCAAAATATAAGATTTTTTTTCCAATCTTTAGAAAAAAATCCCAACCCAAAAAAAAAAAAAAAAAAAAATTTTTTTTTTTTTTTTTTTTCAGAAATTCTTTTTACCTGTACTGGTTCATTTTCAACATCCTAATAAATTATGTGATGTGAAGTTTTTTTAGTAATTGAACTCAGAAATCATTGTTTTCATTACATTCAGAGATATGAAATATTATCTGTCATGATTTATTGCAATAGATATTTACACCCCAAGGATTGATATTTCAGCCATTGTGGGTCTTTTAAAGGGAAAATAAACTAATATTAAATCATTTCCTAATTCACAGGAGACTAGACAGCTATTTTTTTTCACTGTAAAATTTCCCAATTTCCACATTTTCACGACGCAAAATTTCCCAAAATGTCTAGGGTCTTTTTCCCAAAATGGTCAGAAAAAGCCCTGTCTCAAAACTTTTTTATTTGCTTTATATAGCATTTACTTACAGTATTTTCTTCATTTGTACGATGTTTAAAGTAGAAGATTCGGTGAGTCACCGCCATTTTGTCATAACATTTTTCGAAGTTTATTTCTCGATTTTCTAGTTCTATTATTAAGTATTAGTGAGTTTTTCATGAAGGATAGAGATTTTAAATGTCATTTTGTTTTAAAATGTCAGCATATTGAAATTTATTTAACCAAAGACAAGCAAAAAACAGCAAAGCTGAATGTGACATTCGTACCTTATCCTGATCGTACCAAAACAAGATTGTCCCCTGCACTTAAATGTTTTTAACAGCTCATATATAAGGCCATTCTGATTGTTTCAAATGGTATTTTTTTTAAATGTCTTTGTTTTTATTTTAGACTCTTTTTGGAGGTAAACTATACATTGCAAAAAGGAGACAAGTACACTTTTGCATGATAGGCCAAAAAAGAACACTTTTTTTAACATTCCATCTAGTAAAAAGCAATGAAAGTAAATGTGAATTTAATGTTTTGTGGCATGGCACAATATTTATCTCAGGTTTTATGATAAGTATCTCTTATCCTTTAAGTCTCCCCACTTCTCCCTAATTTGACTGGTGGGAGAAGTGACTTCTCCCCAAAAAATCGTCCTTGACAACAACCCGAGATGGTAAAGAAAGTGTCTGAAGTGAAAATGAACAAGAAAGAAGAATTAAGAATATTCTGTAGGTATATTACTAGAATGTGTGCATGAACATGCATGTACTTTGATAAGTTACATGGTCGTTTTACAACAATACAAAGCTAATATTGTGCGCATTGTTTTCCCATTTAAGAATGCACCATGCCCCTATTTGGGCCCACCCTGCCCTTTTTAATTCCTGGCTAAAACACTAGAAATTGAGGCCAATTCTTAAAAAAAATGTTATGTTTTTTTTTAATTGAATAAGTAAAACTATATATTTATGAATGTTTGCGTTTCAGAAAAGAAGTTTCAATCCCAAATGAGACTGCAGCTAGCCCAAACCCTGAGCAGGATGTTACACTGGCCAGTCCAGACCAAGTCAAGGTAGAATTTTGTTTCACAAGTTCACTTCCATCACAGAACAAACTTAACAGATTGTTATTGGTTCTGGGCCATCTGCATTCATAAAACATTGCAGTATAAGACTGATTCCTGTACACCTTTTCGACTTTCAAATATAACTCTGAAGTTTTTATCAAATTGAGGGCTTAGTGCATGACTATTGTAATGCTTTTTATTTCTATATATTTGTGGGCTCAACTCTTGAGCCATGCCCATTCGTCGGCGGCACTTTCCAATGACCCCACTTGTTAATGTTTGCTTACTCTATTAATATAAAATTATAATCCCTCAGAATAGCTAGAATTGACTTTGTTAGACTATTTTTGCTTCTTGCTTCTGTACCTGACAGGATTTATATGTCAATATCATTATCTCATTATTTGAGGATTGTACAAAGTCTATGACTGTATATCTAAAAAAAAGCACCAACAACAGGTGATTGATTCAAGATTTTGCGATCAATCACCTAAAAATGAATCAAATACTTGTAGATTGGTTTAGAAATGATAAGGCTGAGTGAAAAAAACCCTGCTGATGCCTAATTTCACATCACAATTTCTCACCATTCAAACGACTCAAAGAAAAACTTCACAGACACCTTACAATTTGAAATGTTTAACAAAAAGGAGTTACTTCCCTTAGTAAGAAATAAGCTATAGAGGTAATGACTTGCAAGTAGCAAAACAATGTCAGATGGGTTTACATTTATATGGGTGAAAGTTTTCCGTATTTCAAGTTTTCTTAGGGGTAATTTTTCCAAATCGTGTAAATCCGGTGAGTTTTTCAGGGGGGGGGGTTTACCCCATACGCCATCATCAACATCGCGATCTACTCAAAATCGTAGACAAAACAAAGTTAAATTTACTGGTTTGCCAATTTCATTCTATAAATAGCGTTGATATCAGCAGAACGTTTCCGAAAATAGTCGTTTCTTTTCGTAAAAAAGCATTGTCATTCGGATGTTCTCCGAAAACCTCGGCAGTTTCAGCGCCAACAAAAACTTGGATGGCGGAAAAAGCCGGTTTTCGCCGAATATTAACGGTCAGTATCCTTTATGACTTTTACGACACACCGCAAATTGGAGGCAAAAATAAACATAGAAAAGAAATAAATCGAAATGCTGCCAGAATTGAACAATGAAGTTTCTACTCCCAGGGTATAATACTAAAGAGCTTGAACATCCTGGGAAAAACAAATGGAGGTGACAAAAGCTGCCAGAAATATCATAGATTTGATTGATTAATAGTCAGGAAAGGCTTGGAAATGTGTTTTGAAATGCTTTATTCCTGTGGCCCCCTGGACCCCAGCTTAATTTTTCAGTATTTTGATAACTTTGCAACTTTCACCCATGCATTTAAGAGTTTTGCTAAAACCTGAACACAATGTGAAATCATTCAGAAGAAATATGTTATGCATCTTTACATTATGCAACAAACAATTATTGAGATTTTTTTTTAGAAATGCATATTTTACCACAAGTAAAAATAGAGAGTTTACAGTGAAACAGTTTCACAGATTTTGACCTTTCAAAAAATCGTGCAATCTTAAAACAGAGATGATTAATCTGATGATGGCAAATATAGAATTTGGGATGATTACTACAAAATGAAGAAAAAGACAATTATGCCATGAATGTACTATGCTACATGGCAGTTTTCAAGCCTGTCTTTTAACGCTTAGCGTGCTGGATCACAATCTGCGAAATCATAGATACTGAAAATTCATTTGATTTATGTTAACGAAGCTCGCCATATGTGCGAAGGCTGTGTCATCACTTCAAAGTTACAACCATCTTGCACTGAGCCTGCAAAATCTAGATTATGAAAGCAAATGAGGCAATTAGTTTGAACATATGGCACAGAAATGTAGGCGGTCGTTCAGTAATGAAATTTCATTATGTAACAAAGAGAAATTGCCACAAGTTATGGTAGTTTTATTACAGGTATTGAATTAAGGAGCTGAATTAAAGCTCCTCATTATATTGTTTTAATTTGAACAGAGTATTGTTAGCATTTACAGTGCACTCGACGAGTTAGACCAACTTCTCTTGCTCACATTTAGAAATAAAGTGAAACCTCCGGTTACCTCCAAGGTTAAATCTGTTTCCCTCCCTGATTTTTAATCCCCCTCGGATTCCTCCTATTTGCTCGTTAAATCCTGTTGATCGTTACAGGGCTTATTCACCTTCTTTGCTAGGGGCCGAAATAAGGCTACTTCACAATTGGGAAAAATGGTAGTTTTTCCCAATTTCCAGATATTTTTTTTTCAAAATTCCCAGATATTTTTCCCAAAAAGGAAGATCTTACTTCAAAAATTTAAAATAAAAATTATCCTGTTTGAGCAAATTGTTCTTTTTTAGCTAGAAATAGACTCACATGTAAGATATGAGCCTGTTTTTTGTAACATGACTTCCAAGTTTCATATGGATACCTTGACCCGTGTTTAAAAGGTGTCATCAATCCTCATATGTGGAATTTCCCATTTTTGAGATGTTTACGCATTTAAATTTCACAATTTGCAGTATTTCACGCGTTTAAATTTCCCAAATTGAAAAGGCTAGGCCTCTTTACAATTTTGGGTGAAAAAGCCCTGCATTACATGAACAGTTCAGTGGGGATATTGTCCAATATCATTGAGGTTATGACTCAGGATACAGCACATGTTTTACCTGTGTCATCAAACTTGTGATAAAATAGCATATATATATATATATATATATATATATATATATATATATATATATATATATATATATATATATATATATATATATAATATTGTAAATTTAAAAAGCAAGTGACGAGTATGCAAATTTTCCACAGAAAACGAGGCAAGAATCATTCAACCCTGGTGTTGAATGCGTTTTTAACCCAAATTACTTCGTCATTTTCGAAAAATCTTTAAATAGTAATAAATGTTTTTTTCTGGTGTAATGTATTCAACAAAAGCAAGGATCACGTTCTGAAAGCCAAAAACGACTGCATTCTATTTTTAGCTATTACTTCATGCAAAATGTAAGGTTATGAAGTTTACCAAAGTGATCGGAAAAGTAAATTAAAAGGGCAGAGAAAAAAAAATAACCAATTTACTGTAGCCATTATAATCAATAGACATTTTTATTCAAACAAAATTATTTTTTTTACTGAGATTCTTGTCAAGTTTTTGCGGCGATTTGCAGAGTTACAAGGCATGTTTCAATCTCATCTCTTCTTCAGACAGAGGATAGTGTACGTTTTTGTATGTGTCAAAACTAATAAAACAAAATTGAACTTAATTTTTTAATTTCATTTAAAAAGTTATCATTTCACAGAGTGTCTGATTGAATTTGATTTGTTGTTTGTTACTATTTAAAGATTTTTGGAAAATCACAATTGAAAAAGACTGGGGTCAAAGACGTGTTCAAAGTTCACAGAACATGGTTCAAGGCCTTCTTGCCTTGTTATACCCCCCAAAACAAAGTTTGGGGGGGTATACTGGAATCGGGTTGTCCGTCTGTCCGTCTGTCTGTCTGTATGTCCGTCTGTCCGTCTGTCCGTCCGTTTTTTTTTTTGTCCGGGATTCATCTTTGTCGTTATTGAACAAATCTTTTTTTTTATGTGTGGAAAATTCTCCTGAACATCACTAGCTATTATTTTTTACCAGAAATTATAAATATCATATAGTTATATGCTTCATTGTATTCAATATATTATTTATTCACATTCATACAAGATTAGAATGGCATTTAAACTAGATTTTAGTGCGAATAAGGGGACAATAGCATCTGAAAACTTTCGCAGTTGCAAAGCATAATTTTCAGGGATCAAACTAGGTTTTGAGTACGAATTGACCAAGTGATCACAGTGTTGTTTATGGGTCAAGTCCATACATGTTTAATAATTTGACTAGATTGTTGTTTTCAAGCCAACAAAACTTAAAATGAACCTGCTTAAATACAGTTTGTTTTTTTCCGACAAAGAACCCACAGTGAATAGCCATAGAAAAGAAATGGTGAAGGAAAATCAGTGAACAAATCAACCTTTCTCTTATTTCAGGCGACCCTGAACGGACAGACGGCAGTTGGGCTGGACCCGGAAATGGGAATTACGCCTCTATCTTCCTCTGTTGGCTCCCAGAACGGCAATGTGCACAGTCGCGGAAACTCTCTTGACCTGACGTGAGGATTTATATTTTTCTTGGAATATCCCCTCGTCAATAAGTACCATACTTGATTGTTTAGAATTGCATTTATACAACATTTGAATTGACATGACATAATAACTTGGCTTCCGCCTGTTGAAAACGCATAATAATCTAAGTTTATTGGATTTTTTTTTGTAAAATCTGACTAACATGATAGAGCTTGCAGTAACTCTGCCCTTCTTAAATATTAAAACGAGTGCAGGGCTTTTTCTATAGTACCCACAGGTCCGACTATCGGACCCATTCCCAAAGCAAAATATAAGATATTTTTCCCAATCTTCAGAAAAAAATCCCAATCCAAAAAAAAAAAAAAAAATTTTTTTTTTTTTTTTTAGAAATTATTTTTTCCTGTACTGGTTCATTTTCAACATCCTAATAATTTATGTCATTTTTTTGTAATTGAACTCAGAAATCATTGATTTTCATCACATTCAGAGATCGGAAATATGAAATATTATCTGTCATGATTTATTGCAATAGATATTTACACCCCAAGGATTGATATTTCAGCCATTGCGGGTCTTTTAAAGGGAAAAAAAACTAATATTAAATCATTACCTATTTCGCAGGAGACTAGACAGCTTTTTCTTTTAACTGTAAAATTTCCCAATTTTGGCCTTTTCACGACGCAAAATTTCCCAAAATGTCTAGGGTCTTTTTCCCAAAATGGGCAGAAAAAGCCCTGGAGTGAGTCCTTAACAATAAGATTTTACAAAATATATTCTAACTTTTATTAAAAACTTGTATTTTGAGGTCTTAAATACAAATAATAGGAGTTGAAAAAAATAATTCTGGCTTTTAAAGACATGTTGTAGATATGTTGTTCTATGCATCTTATATTTTATTATGCTGCATTTATATTCAACAAAATCATATTTTATCTAGTAATCTAGTTATTTGAAATGCTTCCCATATATTTGGCTATTAAACTGGTTATTTCTTAACCAAGATGCTGATAAACCACCCTGATATAAATATTCATCACTGATCTACCAAACCCCTGACACAATTACACAAGGACATGGATTCAAGATGCTCTTTTATTGAACAAAGTAGAATTTGTTTGGTATCGAAGAAAGCCTTAATTTGATTTAGCGCTGAAAGAAACTTACAAGTGGTATCACTTACACTGGGTGGCCACCAGTGCCGTTGATGTGTGGCCACCAGTGCCATTGATGTGCAGCCACCAGTGCCATTGATGTGTGGCCAACAGTGCCATTGATGTGTGGCCAACAGTGCCGTTGATGTGTGGCCAACAGTGCCGTTGATGTGTGGCCACCAGTGCCGTTGATGTGTGGCCAACAGTGCCGTTGATGTGTGGCCAACAGTGCCGTTGATGTGTGGCCAACAGTGCCATTGATGTGTGGCCACCAGTGCCGTTGATGTGTGGCCACCAGTGCCGTTGATGTGTGGCCAACAGTGCCGTTGATGTGTGGCCACCAGTGCCGTTGATGTGTGGCCAACAGTGCCGTTGATGTGCAGCCACCAGTGCCATTGATGTGCGGCCAACAGTGCCATTGATGTGTGGCCAACAGTGCCATTGATGTGTGGCCAACAGTGCCATTGATGTGTGGCCAACAGTGCCATTGATGTGTGGCCAACAGTGCCATTGATGTGTGGCCAACAGTGCCATTGATGTGCAGCCATCAGTGCCGTTGATGTGTGGCCACCAGTGCCGTTGATGTGTGGCCAACAGTGCCATTGATGTGCAGCCATCAGTGCCATTGATGTGCGGCTAACAGTGCCATTGATGTGCGGCCAACAGTGCCGTTGATGTGCGGCTAACAGTGCCATTGATGTGCGGCCAACAGTGCCGTTGATGTGCGGCCACCAGTGCCGTTGATGTGCAGCTAACAGTGCCGTTGATGTGCGGCTAACAGTGCCGTTGATGTGCGGCCAACAGTGCCGTTGATGTGCGGCTAACAGTGCCGTTGATGTGTGGCCAACAGTGCCGTTGATGTGTGGCCAACAGTGCCGTTGATGTGCGGCCAACAGTGCCGTTGATGTGCAGCCATCAGTGCCGTTGATGTGTGGCCACCAGTGTGGTTGATGTGTGGCCAACAGTGTTGTTGATGTGTGGCCAACAGTGTAGTTGATGTGTGGCCAACAGTGATGTTGATGTGTGGCCAGCAGTGCAGTTGATGTGTGGCCAGCGGTGCAGTTGATGTGCGGCCACCAGTGCCGTTGATGTGCGGCCACCAGTGCCGTTGATGTGCGGCCACCAGTGCCGTTAATGTGCGGCCAACAGTGCCGTTGATGTGTGGCCAACAGTGCCGTTGATGTGTGGCCAACAGTGCCATTGATGTGCGGCCCACAGTGCCATTGATGTGTGGCCAACAGTGCCGTTGATGTGCAGCCACCAGTGCCGTTGATGTGCGGCCAACAGTGCTGTTGATGTGCGGCCACCAGTGTCAGTGATGTGCGGCTAACAGTGCCGTTGATGTGCGGCCAATAGTGCCGTTGATGTGTGGCCAACAGTGCCGTTGATGTGTGGCCACCAGTGCCGTTGATGTGTGGCCAACAGTGTTGTTGATGTGCGGCCAACAGTGCTGTTGATGTGTGGCCACCAGTGCCATTGATGTGTGGCCACCAGTGCCATTGATGTGTGGCCACCAGTGCTGTTGATGTGTGGCCACCAGTGCTGTTGATGTGTGGCCACCAGTGCCATTGATGTGTGGCCACCAGTGCCGTTGATGTGTGGCCAACAGTGCCGTTGATGTGTGGCCACCAGTGCTGTTGATGTGTGGCCAACAGTGTTGTTGATGTGAGGCCAACAGTGCCGTTGATGTGTGGCCACCAGTGCCGTTGATGTGTGGCCACCAGTGCCGTTGATGTGTGGCCACCAGTGCCGTTGATGTGCGGCCACCAGTGCCGTTGATGTGTGGCCACCAGTGCCGTTGATGTGTGGCCACCAGTGCCGTTGATGTGTGGCCACCAGTGCCATTGATGTGTGACCAACAATACCATTAATGTGTATGACACAGTGCTTTTTTTTGTCTTGCAAATGACATGACTGTATACCTAATCAGAAGGTAAGATTATGTATATGATATTACTATTACTATGTATTATTCAAGTTCATTTGTATAAATCAATGATAGCTAATTGTCATGATTTCATTATTCATAGTTGAAATTCAATACAATGTGTTGCATCAACGGCTTTCTAAAGCATAATTACCTGTAAAATTTGGTTCTTGATATTGTGTTTAAAACTATATATATATTTTAGTATTTTTTTTATTCATTTTAAGCTTCTTAATCTATCATTGTGGTGAAAACTGAAAAATTGCACTTCATTATAAATACATAATTTGCGAAAAAAGTGTACGAACTTCAAAATTCTATTCCCAACAAAATATTATATATAATCTAAGTTTTAGTATTATAATTATCATTCCTTTTTTTCAAGTGGCATTTAAGTTAATTTGTATCATGAGCTTTGACATACACTAGTGTTTACTCTATGAAATTTCAAAATACTTTAATGACAAACAGTTATTGATTTGAACTGTCAATGAGTCCCACCCCAAACATGTTTACCAACAGACAAACAAAAAGAGCCACGAACGGCAAATCTTCAATATAACCTTAAGATCATTGAAACGAGTTGACTTGTCATAATTATCCTGAGGAAACCAAATATTGAGGAAGTAAATTATTTTACACTCTTTCAATGTTAGTTAAAACCTTTTTCAATGCATTTGGCTGTGACCCCAATAATCGATAATCAATGATCTTTTATTCAGACTTTTTAAATTCTTCAGCAAATACTATTTTTCAACTATTATAAGGAAATTTCAGACTAGTAACATGCATTCTGTGGCCGAACTTAAAATGGCAGAAAAGTTACTTAAGGATTTAGGCAGCATGTCTCTATCAGAACCCAACCAGGAGGCTGCAGTCATTGTGGGGATAGACTTTGGGACCACATACAGTGGCTATGCCTTCATGTTCACCAGTGATCCGACTTCAATCTTCACAACCATTGGGGATGAGAGGGAACCCACCTGTGTGCTCCTCAACCCAGATAAAACATTCAACGCCTTCGGTAAGCAGGCACTAGAAAACTATGCAGAGTTAGAACCAGAAGAACATCAGTCATACTACTTCTTCCATCATTTCAAAATGAAACTGTATGAAAGTAAGAAACTTACAAGGGACACAACTCTCCTTGATCAAGCTGGGAAGGAAATGAAAGCAATGGATGTTTACAGCATTGTTCTACAGTATTTTTACAAAAGAGTACTTAACCATGTTGGGCAAGTGAAATGTGATCAAACTATTCAAGTATTTTCTTCAAATCAAATCCTATTGATGCTATCAATACCGGCCATTTGGACGGATTCTGCCAGGCAGTTCATGCGAGAGGCGGCTACAAATGGAGGAATGGAAAATGCTCGGCTGGCTCTAGAGCCGGAGGCTGGTGCTTTGTTTGCCATTGATAAACCACTTAAGTTGAGAGAGGACAAGTCAACAGAGAAGTTTCCAGTTGGACACAAGTACATTTTAGCTGACCTTGGGGGAGGGACCATTGACATTTGTGTCCATGAAGTCCTTGATGGTAGAAGACTCTGTGAACTGTACAGAGCTACTGGGGACTACGCTGGGGGTTCAAGGGTGAACCATGAATTTGAAAGGTTCTTTGTGAGCTTGTTTGGGGCTCCAGCACTTGATGAATTTAGAACCAAATTTACACATTCATATCAGGATTTTATAAAGTCAATTGAAACCAAAAAGTGCACATTTTCTCACAGTACAGTTAAAATAACTTTAGCACTTGATTATGACTACGTAAACTTGGTGGAAAATGATAATTGTGAAACTATTGAAGAAATGATAAAAGGTTCAAGGTATAAAGACCTTGTGCACTACAGGAAAATAGGTCGTCGTCTTACCCTGAACCAATCTGTTGTGAAGGAGTTTTTTGACAGCTCTGTGGATGTTATAATTGAAAAGTTGAAGGAGATTCTGTCTACTTGTTTTCAGGACAAAATCACCAGTCTTCTGCTAGTTGGTGGTTACTCTGAGTCACTTTATGTGAGAGAAAGAATACAGCAAGAATTTCCCCAACTGACCATAGTGATGGTAGAAGATGGGAGACTGGCAGTGATGAAAGGGGCTGTAATGATGGGACTGAAGCCCAGAAACATCATCCAGAGGAGGGCACGATTCACATATGGGTTTTATAGTAGTGACCAGTTTGTAGAAGGAGAACATCCGGAACAATTAAAGGTGAATGTTGGTGGTGATACCCTTTGTAAAGGTGTGTTTCGCAAGCTGATAGAGCGAGATCAGCTCCTGCAGCACCAGCAAATGTTTTGCAGGGAATTCTATTACATTTTCAAACCAGGGAGCAAACAGTTGGCATGGGATGAAATACTGTGGCGATCTCCTAGGCTTAATCCCAGGTACTGCCTCCTGGAGGAGGACCAGTGTGAGGAAGTGGGAAGGATTAATGTACAACCTCCTCCTGGAGGCTGGCTGGATGTAGTACATTGCGTAAAGAAGTTGATAGTGGGGGAGACTGAGTTCACCATGAAGTTTTTCATCAAGGAGACTGGTCAGGAATATGAAGCAAAAATGGACTCTCTGTGAACATTGAAGACAGTTGAAAGAATTGAAATGCTTACTTTTAATGTAGTAACTTGTGTGTGTTAATGTGCAATTCATGAGGACTAAACTGGTACATTTTTTTATATTTTTTTTTTTGTGAATGTAATGTGTACATTGGTACATTTTGTATATATATATGTATATACATTGGTTGTTTGAACTGAGTAAATATCTTGAAATCAGTAATAAAACTTTGCTCATCTAAGTACTTGGTCTTGACCATGGGCAAAGATAAAAAGTACTACATATGGAATTACCTTTTTATCGTCATCACGCAATAACCTCCCAGTTGCCTGTAGCATCATGGAAACCTTGTCTTGTGGCAATTTTTGAAATCCAAATAAACATTCTCACTTCAAATGGCACCAAAAAATGTTTTCAAACTGCATTCAAGAAATCCTCAGAACAATTTAAGTAACGATTTGACTATTTACATATTTTGAATCACTGCGTGCACTATGACTACCACAAATGATCATTAAACTATATGTGAATTATTTTCACTACGCTTAAAAGAGTTCCAGGGAAAGAATACATTTTTAGCTAGACTATTCAAAGATTAAGGTGGGCTAAACTACTATCAAGGTCAAGGTCAAAGTTACTTTTAATAGAAAAATGGTTGGAATTTAATAACATAAGTAATTATAGGGTCAACATACTGCGACCAAACTTGGTATATTTGAAGAGTTTATAGAGACCTTTCCTGAGATTGTGTTTTGGGCCCTGAGAGTTATGGTCTAGGTCAAGGTCACTTTTGCTAAAAATAGATATATGGTTAGTACTGTATACTTAAGTAAGGGTTGACATTATATAGATAGTGTGACCAAACTTGGTATATATGACAAGTTTATGAAGAGCTTTCATCGGATTGCGTTTTGGCCCACTAGGGTCAAGGTCACTGTTACTAAAATAGATTACTGTTTGGTACTGAATAACTTTAGTTAGGGTTGACATACTGTGACCAAACTTGATATATAGGAATAGTTTATGGTGGACTTCCATGGGATCATGTTGGGGCCCCTAGGATCACGGTAACTGTTACAAAAAAATGTAAGAAAGCAGGTGAAACTGATTCTCTTTAGACAATCATTAAAAACCTGTTTTTGTCACATCACGATTCATGTTTACTTTTGAATTTGATTTTTTTATTGCTTCTGACAGGCGCATATTACATTATTATTGTATTAACTTCTAAGTCAAAGTGGCGTAGTCGTGCGCGCTTTCTTATGACAGCTCTTGTTTTACCTTATTTTGTTTATCTGAGGTGGGAGAAAAAGCATCTACCAATGGGCTGCTCATGTCAGATAGGTCCATTCCAAACCCCGCGCAGGGTGTTCTGCCGAAATGAGGTTAAATGACCTAGGTTCGGGATGGGATGAACATATCTTACACAACCCTCCATGGAAGATGTTTATGATCAGGGCTTCTAAAAGTTTGGGACATCGACCCCCCCCCCCCCCACCCCATAAAAACCCACCCCCACCCCACCATCCGAAATAAAAGTCCTAGAAATGTCCAAAAAATTATGTCACACATTTTCGCAATGTGCATTCTGTTAATTATTTTCGCGAAGTGGCAATTTTTAAGCAGTGCTTGAGAGCCATCATAGCCAATTTAGAAAGTAATTGATACAAAATTATTCCTGAATGAGATTCTCATCAAATATTGCGGCTTTTCTAACAAGGAACACTGTGATCGTAATTAATTGTGACCGGCGAAAAGCAGTCAGACGACAAAAAGTGAAACAGTCTTATAATTTATTTGCGTAATGCTACTACAGTGTATCAACATTCAACTGAAAATCTTTAATTAATAGATATATCTATATGCATAATCAGGTCTTCTATAAGTTTGATATCGACAACAATTTTTTTCATTACATTTTCTTAAATTGATGTAAGCTGCGCGTCTCAGCTTTCAAAGCATGTAGTTAATCATGCGTGTCGCTGTTGATATTAGAGCAGAGTAGATTATTTAATTCGGAATGTTAAAAGGTTAATGCTTTCGCTGATTAACAATGACGATTTCATTAATAATATAATGATAATGGAATTTCGTAGCAAAAGTGTGACAATTGTTTCCACGAGGAAAGGACGGCGAATCTGACTTTGATGTAATGAAAACAGCGAAGTCAATAAACACAGACAGTAATCGCCCTCAAGGACATGTTCCTTAGCTACAATAAGATGTCCTCTGGTAGTAGAGGATGTGGTATGACAAACACTGTTTGTATATTACAATTTCTGTTGTTTTTTCTACTGACTTAGCCATTTTGGACCGAAATTGAAAACAAAACTCAATTTTCAGACCAATTTTTTAGCCATTTTCTGTAACTGCAACAGGTCTGGCAAAGTCAAAATCGGTCCAGACCGGCAAATTACCGGTTTTTAGAAGCCCTGCTTATAATCTAATATGTATATATATTTAAACATTATGTAGCCCAGATGCTTGCCTTTGAATTGGGATGTTTATGTACTGTCCCAGCAAAATTTACATTGTCACAAAGAAATAAGGTTAGATATTTTTGTTAACCATACAAGAAAGTTATGTTAAATAGATGCAATTTTATACTTGAGTTTTTTTTTATTAACCAGTTGACTAGTTATGGGCAATAACTTCAAAAATGTCATGGCCAATTTACTGTGTAAATAAAAAAACTTCACAATTGAAAACATTTCACCATTTAAAACATTCAACGACATGATAAAAGATGAACAAATTTATGAAGGATAATCTGAATAAGGAAGAATAAATACTACCATATTTACTTAAGAGAAATATTTCGTGTTGACAGGTAGCTAAAATTTAACTAATGAAAAGAAAAGATTCTAATGAAACATACTGGTTACATTACAATGCTTCTTAAGAAAAAAGTTCAGAAGTCATTTTATGGATCAATGAAATAGGGAAAGTTAAGGATTTCAAGATAATAAGGCACCAGTTAATTGCAACTACGCCCCCCCCCCCCCCCCCCCCCAGGTCCGGGGGTATACCGGGATTAGCCGGGGAAATGGGCCGTGTTTTTACCTTCCAGGTGGCCCAGCAGTGGATGCGGGTTGGATGCGATGGTTTTGTCTTTGCACCAAAAATAGCGGGGAATGGGCCTTAACCAGGGTCCCTGGGGTGCGGGGGTATTTGGCGGGGATTTAACCAGCAGTTCATCTCCGCAGGGCGGGAACTTTACCCGGGCTTGGCTGGACCGAAATTCAAAATCCCCGCTTTTCCCCGGACCTGGTGGGGTGGGGTGGTGGTTACAATTGACTAGTGCATAATGGATACATTAAGATATGAATTTAGTACAGATGAACCAGCCCTAATGGTCACCAGAAGTGGCTGTCAGCTTGCATAAATTGCCGCTTCATTTCCTTCCTTCTCCTGGACCAGTAATCACCCCCGTTGAACCCTTCAAAGGGCTGAGAGCACCCCCAAAATCCATCACCGAAATGGTTTCAGCCCTTAATTAAGCTCTTGGTCAATCACATCGCTGATACCTGAAAAACATGATGATGTAGTACATTTTCATGGTATCGCTCCATTCGGCATTCTGCTTTAATGGAAATGGGGTGCTTACGTACATTCACTGTCATTGTAACCTTTCAAGAGGAGAACAGCGATACCAACCATTACTAATGACCCACTTTGTCATTCAGCTGATAAATGATAATTATTGAACAGGTTTAACAATTGAACACAGTGAAAATCATCCGCCATTGTGAATGATTTGTTGTTAATAACTTCAAAACAACAATAAGACTTTGACTGTTTTCGTGTACAGCAATTTGATCGCTTTTACAAAGGGTGTGATCATTTTGCCCTTTTTATAGAAAAAAGCTGAAAAAAGAGTACAGATTTGCAAATGTCTGTCTGTCAGTCGATAAGTTTGTCAGTCTTGATCAGGTTTTGTCAGTACAATAACTTGAGATCAGTTTGACCTATAGGATCATGAAACTAAGGTGGTTACTACACTTGACCAGTAGATGAACCCTGTTGTTTTGAAGGTCAGTAGGTAAAGGTCACAGTCTTAATTACAGTTTAAACTTTGTCTGCACAAGAACTTAAGAACAGTTTGACCTAGGACCATTAAACTACAGTGATAGGTTATGCCCTTGACCAGTAGATGTTGTACTTCAGGTCATTAGGTCAGTGGTTAAGGTCACGGTCAACCATGTTATGAAACTTTGTACGCACAATAGCGTAAAGTTAAAGGTTTGGCTCATTAACATTAAACTTCAGGGATAGACTGCTCTTGACCAGTAGCTGACCCTTTTTCTTTGATATCAGTTTGCCGAAAAGTATTCCCTTTGCTATGTCAGATATTCCCCTTGCTGTAATAGATTCCCCCCCCCCCCCCCATTACATGAACAGATATTCCCTCTTTCTATTACAGCTATTCTCCCTGGCTTTAGTAATTATTATATTATTCTCTCTTGCTAAAACATTACCGTAGATCTCCTTTGCTGTACCAGCTATTCCTTGCTGTTACAGATATTCTTCCTTGCTGTCACAGATAACAGATATTACCCCTGATTGTGAATGATTTCACCCATTGGCTGATTGTAACGTATGTTTCTATTCCAGGAAGGTAGACAGACGTAGTGGGGCCAGTACCGGGTCCTCTCCTAGACCAGCCACAAGTAGAGAACTCCCTGATATTCCCATGTCCAACGGTCACAAGTCCCTAACCCAGCCTGCTGAGAGGCACATACAACAGGTGGGTTGTAGGGATGGTTGATCTGAGGTTCACAGTGACTGCATATGTTTGAAATACTTGTTAAATTTGATTACAGATAGATTCATTATGGTTAGACTTGCCCTCATTTTAAAGCTGCACTCTCACAGTTATACCGTTTTTACAACTTTTTTATTTTTTGTCTTGGAAAGTGCAAATTTTTGCGTAAATATCTGCAAACCGATGATTAAAGATTGCTGACAAAAAATCAGATTATTCGAAATGTTTTATGGCTTAAACCGTTACTAACGGTTAAAGAAAAATGCATACAACATCAATTTTTCGAAATTAAGTATGAAAATCTGAGATCTGATTTCTTGTCAGCAGTCTTATATCACTGGTTTCCATGCATTTTCGCAAAATTGGCTTGTTCCAAGACAAAAAATAAAAAAGTCGTCAAAACGTTCAATCTGTGAGAGTGCAGCTTTAAGCTCATCTGGTTTTCAGCTAGAAAAGTCTAGGTATGTCATAGCCTTGGTGACATTGGTTGGATCTTTGTCAATGCACATGCACAAGCTTTAACCTTTTCCATTAGACAATTAATGTTCAAGATATTCACATGAAAAATGATTCCTGGTTACCAATGACAATATGCACATGTATAGCAAAGCCTATTTTACAACTTTTGCTTTCATAATCATCAAGTTATGTCCCTTGATTATGAATAAACTCCAGACATAGGTACTGATGAAGATTGATCTCATCTTTTGATTTGTACTCATAACCGCCATTTCAACACAGAATAAGTTTGTATGTACAAGGGATTAAGTACACACTTACCTGTATGGTTACTATACATCATTCACCTTTTGGTAAATAATTATAAACATGTACTAGTATATGAAACATATTAACCTGTTCAACTCAAATGACAAGAATACAGAATGTTTTAATCTAGTCAAATATATGACACTTGATAAAATACTGTACTTTTCCCAGAATTCTAATGTTTTCAATACTGTACTGTGAATTATAGGGTGACAGGGGTCATCACTCTCATCTACCAGTTAGGTAGATCTTCCACCCCCACACTGAAGAACTTTCAAGAAACTCACTCTCATACTCAGTTACCTGGTTTTATTGATATGTTGAGAGGGGACATCACTCCCACCTACCATACATACCTCCTTCAGGTTGATTTTCCATCTCCACACTGAAGAATTTTCCAAGGCCTGAAACTCACTCCCATACTCAATTACCTAGTTATATGTATAGGGTGAAAGGGGAAATCACTCCCATCTACCATACATACCTCCTTCAGGTTGATTTTCCACCTCCACACTGAAGAATTTTCCAAGGCCTTGAACTCACTCTCATACCCAGTTACCCATTTATTTTTATAGGCTGACAGGGGACATCACTCACACCTACCAGACATACCTCCTTCAGGGAAATCTTCTACATCTACACTGGAGAGTTTTCCAAGGCCTGGAACTCACTCCCATACCCAGTTACCAGAAATTCCTGCAAATGGTTCATCAAACAAGTCTCCTGACATGTCTAGTTTACGGACTTCACCTAGAAACCCGAGAGCTATTCTTTCTGTTGACAGTGTTGTTCCCATAAGGCAGAAACAATTGAAAGAAAATGAGAAGTCTGGGGGTAATGATGACTATGATCATTTAGAGGAATCAGGGAAGAAAAAAGTCCGACCAAGGTCAGATTATGACCATGTAGTGCTAGAAAATGGCAAAGAACATATCAAGCATGCAAAGGGTAAATTTAATGAGAATGATTATGCTGAAGTTAAAGCAGATGACTATGAAACAGTGCCGAGCAAAGTGTCAGTGATATCAATATCAATACATTCTACCTCACAGGATAAAAGTCCAAAAAAATCTCAACCAAATTCATCATCCCATTCACCCGCTCAGAAAACAGATAGCTACGATGATCCATATAACAAAATCAAAGAAACAGATCCACCGTACAACAAAATCAAAGACAATGGCACTGGTTCAGCTGCAAAAGGGGATGATCCCCCATATAACAAAATCAAAGATTATCCTTACAATAAAATTAAAGTCTCACTAGGAGATGATCCGTACAATACTGTCAAAGAGGAAGATGATCTTGATCCATACAATGATATCTTGGATGAAACTGGTAACCCAAGGTCAGCAGGACGGCAGAAAAAATCTCAGAATAATAGTTTTAAAGGAGCAGTCTTTGATCCATACAATACTGTTACAATTGATGAAGAGAGAAATGTTTCCAATCAGACTGATCCATATGCAAGAGTTGGGGACACTGAGATAGACGATCCATACAACAAAGTGTTGGATGATGGCGTAGGCGCTGCTGAGGGTGAAGTTTGTCCTGAATATGGTGAAGATGACTACGCAACTGTGAATAAACTAGAAGAAGTGGAATATGCAAAGGTTAACAAACCAACTGCGCAGGGAAGAAATACAGACCCTGCAAAACCAGGTCCCATTGGTGCCACTGCAAGCTCACAAGTTTCAAATCCTGTACCACCAAAGTTACCTCCTTTTACTGCTAGAGAAGATTTACCGAGTAATCAGTACTCTACTGTTAAGAAAGTCAGAAATATTAGCACCATATCGGTAGGCTCAGGAGCTGGCAGTTCAAATACTGGTAGAAACTCTGGTGCGGCAACCTCTGGAACTGATAGTGCAAGGAATGCGAATTTAGGTCAAGGTCATGGTAATGTTGTTCAAGGACATATAGTTACAACTCAAGGGGCTTCACCTTCTGGGCAAAATCCTGTTTCTAGAGGGCGTGAACATGATTTTGGCATTCAAAATCAAACATCACACCCTGTTAGCCTTATAAGTTCAGCCCAAGGTCTAAGTTCAAGAACAAGTGAAGGTCAAGGCCAGACCTCCAGGGACCAAAATAATGAGCCTGCAGTACCTCCTGAGCCCCCAAGGGACTATGATGACAGTGAGAATGGAGATGGGTCATTGGAAATTGACCATTACAACACCTTGGCTCTCACTAGACAGGGATCTACTTCAGACAGTGGAAGTCAGATTAGTATGATTAAATTTTGATTTGCTTTTGGTAAAATTAGTAACACAAGACACACATGTCAGTTTATCGAACTTGTAGATAAATTGGGATTGAATTGGAGTGTTCAAGTTAAATCAAGTCCAAAGTCACATGCCCATTAATTTTACACTTATACTCCGGCCAATACCAAAAAAAGAGAGAAAACGAGTAAAGTCCTTTAATACCGAGGTATGTTCATTTCATGCTGTAACCAGAAACAAACTCATTTGTTTTATGCCTTATAAATCATCAAATTATCTACCAAATTTTGTGCATGAAAACATAGATTGCCCTTGTAATAACTAACAGACTAAAACATGTGGGCCACCTAATGATTTATATTCTTTCGCATTCCCAGGTCAGAAGAAAGAGCCACCATACAACAAGCTGAGTGTACGCGAGTCGCTGGCCAGTATGAATGAGAGGGCTGCCAGGAACACGTACGAGTATGTCTCCGAGGTTGACAACCTGTATGCCACTGTAAGTCTTTAATCAATTAGACCGTGCCAACTAATATTATGATTAGCGTAATCAGGCTGGTAGATATTCTGCCTTCTGATTGAAAAAAACAAACAGAGATGCCAAAATCTTATATAAGCCAGGAAATATGACTTCTTGGGATTGTTAATTCAAATAACAGTTATCAGGGTTAGAAATATCTGATATACATGTACTAGGACAAGTACAATGTCCTCGATGTATACCTATGTATGTGTATTGGTATCCACTGAAAACATACTAATTCTTTTAATTAGTTATGCTCAGGCTTCATATATGGAAATAATGTTAAAGATGCACTCTTACTCCCAAATCAGATTTACCACAATTAATTTAATTGTTTAAATATTTCAAAAATGATAAAATTAATGTCAAAAACAATGGTTCTTATGAAGGATACCGAGTTTAATTTGAAAGATAGGTGCAGAAAACACAGTATTTCTACCCTATGTGACATAAGTAAATCATTGTAAATCTTTTAGCATTCACAAATCATTTAATATTTAATATTTTTGCGTTTTCATCTATGAAATACATACAGGGTACCGGTAGTTACAATCTTGTTATCAGAAATTAATATTTTTCATACATACATTAATTTGTAAGTAGTTAAAGGTTTTTATCACATGCTTACCCTTGTTTTCCGTGTAATATACCCATTACGAATATTTTTATCTTACACATGTGTAAGATAACCTATCAGACATTTCGATTGGCCAGACTAATCACACGCAACCTAGATATCCCTCCGCATTGTTTGTAAACAAAATGGTTTAAATGCCAGCAAATACTTACCGTAATAATGAAGCTGTAAGACTTTCGGGAGAGAAATGGCTAACGAATCATAGTGCCAGAAAGCATCTTGTACACAAACTTTCTGATAACAATGTTCCGCCAACCAGATAATGCAGATTACTAGTCACAGAAATATCCAGTCAGTCAACAAATACAGCCACAATAGTGACAACACTACAAGAACATTTCAAACATCTCCATCTAGACCAACACAAGCAATATGCAATCAATGCCATTTGCTTGCCAATTTAAGCAGCTGTCGGTTACCGAAAACACAAATACGAATTCCGCAGCACAGACATCTCATTACACATCCCATGGCGGCTAGAACATCATGTTCTCTGGAAACATTCCTGGAAATAAACTTTTTCAACAGCAACATCCATGAAGTACAGAGTAAGGCTTCGCCGTTATCATCTGCATGTTGTGAAACGCCATGTACACCAAGAAAACGCTGCAAAATCATCGTAGAAAGCAACAGCGAATAACTTTTAAATCCGTGCACACAGAAAACTTGACAGACCGATGTAGGTCACATAAACCGCGTAAATGCATGTACTCTGAGTGTGACGTCATCAAATTGTGTACTTATTGGGTTTTTTGGTTAAATTCGTTCGTTATTCATGTTGTTGGATATTTTACTACACACTTTTGTACCTGATAACTGCTAGTTACTTTTGTCATTTTAATTTGGAACTATTTATATGGCGCATCGTTGACATTCTACTCTGAGTACTTTGGCTGTCAAATAATCGGTTCAGAAAGTGGAACTTAATTGGTAATAAAAACAACGTTTTAAGCATGTGATAAAAAAGATCTGACACTCGTTGTCATTTAATTCAAG
This sequence comes from Mya arenaria, assembly GCF_026914265.1. Lineage (NCBI taxonomy): Eukaryota > Metazoa > Mollusca > Bivalvia > Myida > Myidae > Mya > Mya arenaria. The sequence continues at coordinate 58,541,659 of NC_069131.1, forward strand.
AATTTTATTAAACTCGTCCATGAAAGTTGTTAGTAAGCTCGCCAGAGGCTCGCTTACTAACAAATTTCATGAACTCGTTTAATAAAATCTTGTATTAAATGACAACTCGTGTCAGATCCTATATATCACTTAAAATTTAGGTTTGTTATACATGTGTATGTTTTTATTTTAAATAAGAGTGTCACTTTAAGCACATCAAGGGAAACTACTCCATTATAGTTTACTATACCATAAATATATTTGATCTCGATTGAGAAGACAACTGCAAGCTGATAAGGTTCATTCTCAAGTCTTGTTTCCTGGCTGAAAACCAGAACTGGGGCAGTTTTCAATGTAATTCTTATCCTTATACTAACATATGCCTCAGTTATTTAGGGTTTTAGCTAGAGCGTTATAGAAGGGTGCTGCACCCTGTCATTTTGGAAGCACCCTTCTACCCTCATGAAGACCAAAATGTGCACTCTCCTGCCTTCAAAGAATTAAATGCTCAAGACAATAGAATATTCATTTGGTTTTGATTAAAACTTGAAATTTAATTATGAATTCAAACAAACTTTACATTTAAGTTGAAACATTATTTCACTTCAAATGCGCACATTTTCTAACATTTACTATGAAATTCATAAATCTTTAATCATTTACTGGCCAATACAATATACCTTTTTATCCCTCTATACCCTGTCCCTTTTCTGCATCACCCTGTCATTTTTAGACCCTGGCTAAAACCCTAGTTATTTTATCAGTCTATTCGCCAGTTATTTTACAGCCTAATTATAACACTCAGATTCTACTCTTAATTAAATTTAAGTTGTATCTAAGTTGTTCCCTGGTGTGCTTTTTGAGAGGTCAAGAGAACATATCTCTTGTGGGGATCAAATGCACAATCTTTCGTGTAAGAGATTATCAGTTTAACCAATAGAAGGATTGCACCTTCTTACTCCAATATTGAAGGTTTTTGTGTCCCACTTGTGCCTCACTTTACCTGTAACTGTTTCCCTGCAGGTTGATGGAAGTTCAGGAGATGGGGTTGTGAAGCCCAAGCCAGGAACCAGTAGCCAGGGGCCTCAGACAGGGGAACATTACTCTGAGATTGATGGTTTGTTTACTGCTTTTACCTTTTTTTTCATGTCACCCTTTAAGGATGGCAGATACATGGGCGCAAGCTTCGTGACAAACTTTAAGCATGGCAGATACATGGGCGCAAGCTTCGTGACATAGGCTAAAGCTCTGTGATATTAGCACAAGCTCTGTGACATAGGCTCAAGCTTAGTGACATAGGCTTAAGCAATGGGACATAGGCTCAAGCAATGTGACATAGGCTCAAGCAATGTGACATAGGCTTAAGCAATGTGACATAGGCTCAAGCTTAGTGACATAGGCTTAAGCAATGGGACATAGGCTTAAGCGATGTAACATAGGCTTAAGCGAAGTGACATATATCCATTATACAAATTAATCATCATCATCTTCCAGAGCAATACAGAATTGAAAGTTAACCACGATGATGTTAACAAGGTTGTTAAAATTAACTAAGTTTTAAACAATCGTACCTGTGCACCCTGACAGATCTGACATGTTGTCTTCCACAAGCTTACCCTGGCATCTGTTTGAAGTACCAAGCATACTCAACTGCTTTTTAAAAGGCATTTTTAAGGGGAAGATGCGGATAAAGAGCCCTAGGTTATTAAGGGTAAAAACCCTGCCAACTTTAGGACATGCAGGCATTAAGCTGAAGGGTCAGATCAAAATTTAAGGACTATAAGTATCTTCCATGGCAGCTTGGGCTTGACCCAAGCATAGGGTGTTTTGTGTAAACAAGCTTTACCCAGTTTCCACAGAACACCTACACAAGCGGCCATCTTTGATGCTTTTTCCCCCACTTTAGTTAAACAAAAAAGTAAAAATGTAAAAGGTACTTTGCCCATGGGCGAGATAAGGATTTCCAGCATGGGTAAATATTTGGATCTATCTGGGGAGAGCGGGGGGTGAAAGATATTTCTCATTTTCAAAAGTAAAAGAAAGCCAATTTATAAACCTTGGATTCAGTGTTTTAGCATGAAATTTTATAAGGGATTAAGTTCTGTACATTATTCCTCTTATATCAATCTATTTTTTAATTACTTCATACGGATCTATTCTATTGATCTGATCAATATTGCTGTTTTAAAGTACACTTGTAAAATGGCCTATTCATTTACCAATGGTTCTTTAATTATAGATATGTTATTAATCTTTCAAGTATAATGATATATGAGTTTCTCACTGATTTATTCAGTCACAGATGTTTGAACCACGTGGTAAAGAAGCATTTTCATCCCACCTAATGGCTATGTAGATCTATCTTTATGTTTTATATTATGCAATTTATGTAATTTCTCTTTAGTATCTTGAAAATGAAATAATAGATGATTTGGGATGATCTAAGACTAGTAATTTTATAGGTGTCATTCTCTTTTCCAAGGGGTTGTAGGTTTTGTTCTGACCAGGTTGAGAGTGGTCTAGTGGTTTAGGTGTCCTTCTCTCTTCAATGAGGTTGTTAGTTCGATCCCCACCGAAAGGAGAGTGGTTTAAGACTAGTGATTTTATAGATGTTCTTTTCTTACCCAAGAGGTTGTGGGTTTGATCCCCACTACAGGTTGGGGGTTGTCTAGTGGTATAGGTTTCAGTCTCTTATCCAAGATGTTGTGATTTAGAGTGGTCTAGCGCATAAATGTCGGCCTTTCACCAAAGTGGTTTTGGTTTGATCCCCTCTAGGTTGCGAGTGGTCTTGTGCTATCAGTGTCAGGCGATTACCCAAGAGGTTGATGGCTTAATCACCACCAGGGTGAGAGTGGTCTTGTGGTATCAGTGTCAGCCGCTGACCCAAGAGGTTGATGGCTTGATCCCCAACAGGGTGAGAGTGCTCTAGTGGTTTAGGTGTCTGCTGCTCATGCAAGAGGTTGTGGGTTGATACCAGCCAGGTTGAGAGTGCTCTAGTGGTAAAGGTGTTGGCCCCTTACCCAAGAGGTTGATGGCTCGATCCGCACCATGGTGAGAGTGCTCTAGTGGTATCTGTGTAGGCCTCTTACCCAAAAGGTTGATGGCTTGATCCCCACCAGGGTGAAAGTGGTCTAGTGGTTTAGGTTCTGCCTCTCACGCAAGAGGTTGTGGGTTGATCCCAACCAGGAAGAGAGTGCTCTAGTGGTATAGTTGTCGGCCTCTTACCCAAGAGGTTGATGGCTTAATCCCCACCAGGGTTAGATTGGTCTAGTGGTATCGGTGTCAGCCTCTTACTCAAGAGATTGATGGCTTGATCCCCACCAAGGTGAGAGTGGTCTAGTGGTATCGGTGTAGGCCTCTTACCCAAGAGGTTCATGGCTTGATCCCCACCAAGGTGAGAGTGGTCTAGTGGTATCGGTATCCACCTCTTACCCAAGGCGTTGTTGGCTTGATCCCCAACAGGGTGAGAATGGTCTAGTGATATTGGTGTTTGCTTCCACCCAAGAGGTTGTGGGTTGGATTCCAATGAGGGTGAGAATGTTCTAGTGGTGTAGGTGTCTGTCTCTCACCAAAGAGATTGTGGGTTCAACCTCCCACCAGAGATAATTTCTCATGGCCTCTCAAAATGGACACCAGTACCAGTCATCAAAATTAGACTTTTGGATGAACAAGCCCGAATTCTTATACTATTGCATGGAATCATATTTTTGAACAAGCCCTGCTATATAAAATTCAGACTTTGAGGAAGCCCGGGTGTCATTTTATCAGTGCAGGGCTTGCGGGCTTGTGCTAATTTCGACCACTGCAGTACAGGTTTTTACCCATGAAACGGACTCAAGCATTATTCTATAAGCTATCAGTTCTGATCACACACAATCAAGCTAAATGTAAAACTAAAATGATATAACTTTTTAATTCAGTTGGCGTTATGATTCATCCTTATATAACTTGAATAATAACATCTGTATATGAATATATTTAAATGATAATGTGATGTAACAGTTATATACATAATTATATCCTGCAGGGGCCTGTTCAATAACGATTTTAGTCATAAAGAGCAATTATCTTAGGGTCATATTTTTGTTGTATTTGAATTTATTAGTAAAACTGAACTTAAAGTAGTCTTTTAAATATAAAAATCAAATCAGCTAACATGTTGCCAACTATAATTTTGCTGCAGATTTAAGAAATTTGAGGTAAAACCCTTTATTAAAATGGGCCCCAGGATAGAAGCTGCTGTTACATACAGATGATACCATATTTCATATATGTCTTACCCACGCGAGTTGGATAACAGCTTTAATTATATACATTCACCTTTAATTTTTGTATCCCACACCTATTCCTTAATTGCTTGAATTTGACCTAAATTTTCTTCTCTTACAGCCCCCGCTCCGCCTTCGCTTGACAGCTTGCACGAAACGGCAAAACATGAACATCGCAGAAAAACCGATTACTACAACCTGGACAAAAACTCACCAAACAAAGGTCAAGGTCCTACCCCTGGTCAAGGTCAAGGTCATACACGGACTCCATCCAGTGATATGACTACTTCAGTGGAGAGTAGGGTCATGAGCTCTAGTTTTGAAGGTCATTCCATGAACTCTTCATTTGAAGGTCGGGTTCCTATAGCAACCCAAGAAAGTGATGACCTAGATTTTGACCCGAACTACCAGTCTGTTAGTGATGATAAGATATCAGATGTGGCCTCGGAATTTGATCCAAATTATGAAACAGTCGAGGAGGCAAGATCAAGGGTAAAGTATGAAGAGATCAATGGCGCAAGGCCAAAGAAGCCTAGCAGACCACACATTTATGAAGTACCAGATGACAAAAGAAAGTATGAAGTAGTTAATGAAAGAGAAACGGTAACAAAAGATGGTAAAACTCGAGCTCATGTTTACGAAGAAGTTCGAGAACCGAGTGAAGCGGGAAGACTTAAACACAAAGTGCTGAGTCAGCACACTTATGAGGAAGTCCCGGAAGTGCCAGAGGTCAAAGCTCAAGGTCATTCGGGCAAGAAAAGGGCGGGTAAAGGGGCTGAAGTTCAAAGTTTGGTAGAAGGACAAAAGAAAAAGAAAGGTCATGAACGGAGTGGTTCAGGAGACTTGTTTTCATTTGCAAAACGAAAATCTGGTGATAACGATAATAAACAGAAAGACAAAGAGAGTAAGAAAAAGTTGGATGGGAAAGATGGCCATAAGAAGTAGTTTAATGGAAGGGAATGTTGAAAAAATTATTTTATTGGAAGTATTTTTATATCCTCGGCTAAAAAATCTTGCAACATTGCATTTAAATATCCATATTTCATTAGTAACATGCGCAATAATGGGAATATGTAAACTCTGACCTTCTCTAATTTGTATACACAATACTTTTAATTCATCATTTTAAGATCAAAAACATATTTAATATGGGTAGGAGTTTCGTGTTTAAGGTCACAATTATTTTTTCGCCATATAAAAATAGCAAAGCCGAATTTGATAGATTTAACTGATTTTGTTGTGAGGTTATATAGAAATTTTATTTTATTTGACATATGTTTGATCATGTTAATATCGAACCTTACCACTAGATAAAATTTTAACACTTGGTTAAAAGACAAATAAAATGCATTTTTTTTACATGGTTATTAACCAATTGACAGAGTTTGTTTTACAATGGCCTTGAATATGTGTAATTTTTTTTTAAAAACCCTTATATTTTGTGGTTCAATGTACAAATTCTAACTAATACTGGCGGACGTTGACGTCATTCATTGACAGCAAGAATGCACTGCTGGGTTTAAAAAGAAATGTGGGTAATCTCATCCTGGCTCTTGTAATAGTTCCAGCTAGGTTAAAATAGCACCCTGCTGCCTTTTTAAAAAAGTACACAGAGTCAATTTTCAGAAATAAAATTTATAAATATACACAGTTTTGACACTTAAGTAAAGATAGCAGCTTAGGTATTCATAATAAACTATAAGTATTGAAAAATGAACATTGGCCCTTGCAAGTGCCCCATTAAGGCTCATTATACGCACATGAAAACTGCCCCTTCTCACCTGGCACCCAACCTTTTCAAATCCTGGCTGTAGATCTTAGACTGATTCTATGTATTCTGTCTTAATCCTAAACTGCTTAATAAGGTTCACTTATTTATATTCTCGAATTCCTGTTACCAATTCTTCAATACATTTTCTTGTACATAATTGTCTTCAGGACATTTCATTAAAGATACTCACTCATATTTTTGTAAAATGTAGCAAATCATACGGAGTGTTCAAAATAAGATACAAAAAACTGGAACCCTTCAGCATATGTTGATTTTTGATCAAATATCTTCTTTGAACAAATTTCATAAGCGTTAATAATCACTTGATGTTATCAATGTATTGTTAAGAGGTAAAAACACAATCACAATTGTTTAAGTCCAGGTGGTGTTGTGGTTTTAGGCATGGGTTTTCTCATTATTTCTTGTTTTTATGCCCCCACAAAGTGGCGGCATATAGGGTTGCCCTTGTCCGTACGTACGTACGTACGTACGTACGTACGTCCCGAAGATTGTTTCCGATCTAATTCTTGAAAACCGTTTGTCCAATCCTCACCAAACTTTAAACACATGTTTGTGACCATAATATCTTGATCAAGTTCGATAGTCATGGAAATCGCTTTAGTCATTTAGGAGTTACGGCCCTTTTTTGCCAAAAATTCCCGAAGATTGTTTCCGATCTAATTCTTGAAAACCGTTTGTCCAATCCTCACCAAACTTTAAACACATGTTTGTGACCATAATATCTTGATCAAGTTCGATAGTCATGGAAATCGCTTTAGTCATTTAGGAGTTACGGCCCTTTTTTGCCAAAAATACTTCAAAAATATATGTTTCCAATCTAATTCTTGAAAAGTATGTGTCCAATCCTCACCAAACTTTACATACATGATTGTGACCATAATATCTTGATCAAGTTCGATAGCCATGGAAATCGCTTTTGTCATTTAGGAGTTACGGCCCTTTATTTGCAAAAAAAGACTTGAAAAATATGTCCCGAAGATTGTTTCCGATCTAATTCTTGAAAACTGTTTGTCCAATCCTCACCAAACTTTTAACACATGTTTGTGACCATAATATCTTGATCAAGTTCGATAGCCATGGAAATCGCTTTAATCATTTAGGAGTTAGGGCCCTCAGATTATCCTGAATAATCATTATGGCTTATTTTCTGTGACAAAAAATCGAAGTGGGGGCATCCGTGTCCTATGGACACATTTCTAGTTACCTCTGGGTTTGCACTCCACTAAATCCAAAGTCCTTTTTTTATACGTATCTGTATTTTTTTCTGCAATTTCGATATCATAGAGTAATATAAAGATAAAATAAATGTTTTCAGATGCATTACCGGGAAAACTAAGCCTTGGTAAAAAGCATGAACAGGTACATTTAAGATATTTTTAGCTTCCCTGTTTTGGATTGATTTCAATGCTGTGCAATAAAAGTCAGCAGCCATTTGTATAAAATGGTTATTCTTTTGGTTTGGTATATATAAGTTTTTTGATTGGTCAATATTTATCCAAAAGTTGCCGTTAACCAATCAAATACATGAAATTGAAAATGGCAGACCAATCTTAGAACATGAGCACAACTTAATAACTATAAAAGTTTCTATTCACTTACTGAGTTAGAAAATTTTAATAAGTTGTACATTCTATCTTTAGGCTTGTTTTTCATTGAATTATTTTGTGGGTAAATAAAACTTATTTGATAAATATAATATTGACAAATTACTTGACATTTCAGCTAACTTTGACCAATCCAAACATTTAACTAGTTTTAAACAATTGAAATGCAATGTCATTTTCTAAACTCAGTTAGTTTTAATTTAGGACACTTTTAGCCCTCTTCTTTCACATTTGCTAGTATAAATGGTTACATTAATATCATAGTAGAATGTCAATATCATGCGTGTGGAAATCCATTCTGCTAATATTATAATGAATTTATAAAGTTGATAAAGTTGGTTCCATTTCAAGCTGTTTTGTAGAAGGACTAAATATTTGTGTGCAAAATTAAATAATAGTTTGATAATCAAATAATGCACCAGTCAGTTTTAGCCACCGCCCCCATTGGTCCAGCCAATCCCATAGCATATGGCCATAGTTACAATTGACTGGTGCGCAAGAAAAATGCAGCATAGCGAAACGACCAATAATCATGTTTACCATAATATATAGAAAGTAAAAGAAAGACAACTCAATTTGGGGGTGGCTGTAGTTACAATTGACTGGTGCATAAGAAAAATGCAGCATAGCGAAACAACCAATAATCATTTTATCATGTTTGCTTATATGTAGTAAGTGAAAGAAAGGCAACTCAAATTGTTAATGTCTTTTTACTATGTTCAAATAGCCCTTGTTGTCTTTTAATAGACATCTTGTATGATTACATTCCAAAACACCAAGAGTACATTTTAAAGGTTGTATTGTAAAATAATCAATATATAAATTTGTAACATTTGAAGATATATCCAATAGACAAATATGTGAATGGTGGATGCCTGGTGTTACCTGTTTATTGTTTTGGTATCGAATATATAGGAATATTGTATCCTGTGCCCCATTTATCCCATATATAGGTTCACCTACTAACCCTGTAATGTATATATATATATATATATATATATCATGTCCACCTGTTTCCATTTATGAATTTATGTGCAATGTTTTGTTTCTTCATCGGGAAGATAGACACCATTTTGGTACGATATCAAGATCAGTAACCCAAAATGTAAAAAATATGGGGTCACAGTCAGGTGTAACCAGTCCTTGACCGATGGCATTGTGTCATTCAGGTTGGTGGTGTGATATACAATGATATCGTAGTGTTTTTGTTTTTATTTATTATTGTCTTTAAAGTGTTGTGCAATGTGGATCTGATCTTATTTAAAAACAGCTGTACTTATATCATGTGAGTCGTATTTATGCCTTCTACGTAACATTTATCTATATGTACCGTACATTATTCGTACCAATATTTTGTAAGCCATATTATTGAATGTACCTTTGAATGTATGTCATTATGTTCGTTTGATAATAATTTTGCTGTTATTTTCAGCTTTGAACTGATATAATTATTTTTAGTTTATATTCTGTATGATTATTTTCTTCATTTAAAGCTGCACTCTCACAGATTTACTGTTTTTACAACTTTTTTATTTTTTGTTTAGGAATGAGCAAATTTGTATGTAAATATCTGAAATATCTGCTAACCAGTGATAAAAGACTGCTGACAAAAGATCAGATCGCAGATTTTCATTTAACATCCATTCAAAAATTAATGTTTTATGGCTTAAAATATTACGAATGGTTTAAGAAAAAAGCTGAAATATTTTTTGTGAGCAATCATATGTATCAATGGTTCGGAGATATTTATGCAAAAATTGGCTCATTTTACAACGTTCAATCTGTGAGAGTGCAGCTTTAAAGGGTTACATACATGTACATTATTTAGTTTTTGTTAAGGATATTTGATTAGAGATTGAATGTTTTAGTTTATGGTTCATCTGTGTATGAAAAAAATATGATTCAGACTTTACTATTATCCGCATACTGACCATATGTTTTTCTTCACAACTGAACCAAAAAGTTCATTCTTTGAATGAAAAGAAATATTCTAAAATATTCAAAATTTATTTATATTCACACTCATTATTTGCAAGTTTCTTTCGGATAATCTTACTACAATGCAGAAAAAATAAGTTGCCATGCTAATTGTATGAAGTATAATATTATATTTGACTTTAGAATGGTGGCATTGCCAATGAAGTTTATTGCAGGTGTTTATAAATATATGTTGTTATCCAGGTGCTTTGCAAAGCTTGCTTATGACTATAATTTCCCCATTGATAGTTAAGTCATTTAGTGTGTCATTTGAAGGTTAACTTCAACCATTCATTTTGCAAAAAAGTTAGTTAAATATTTACTAGTGTACAACTGCTGCTGATTGATTAGAAGTACAGTATAAGGTAGGATTTAGAAGTTGAAGCCCGAAGAGACTTGAAGCATCAAACAATCAGATATGTGAGTGTGTTTTTTTCCAACCATATTTGGAATGGTGGTGTTCGGGCCTTTTTACTTGAAAAAAAAAATCGTCTTTTGACCAAAATTGCAAACTCAAGAATGTTTGCCTAGAAATAAATGTCATGAAGTTGTTTCTATAAGAATACAACAACTCTTCCATACACAAATGATTTGAGGTCTGATTGTTTTATAAAAAAATCAAGAAAAAAAAAAATTAATATATTTGGGGGAAAAAGAATGTTTTAGCACAAGGTATGGGGCCAAAATTCAGCCTAAGATTGGTGATGATATATCTATATATGGGTCATAGCTTGGCCGACCACAATCTACATAGCCCAGAGCTCTTATCCCCCTTAATGCACTAAATTATTTCGCTAGTTTATGTGAAAAAACCTTTTACCTTAGTGGCTGATATTACCCAAGTGAATGTGTACATATTACTAGCTATACATTTTAGAGAAGGTCTTTAAATATTATTGTGCAAAAGTAGTGCATTTATGAAGCCAGACATTACCATCACCTTCTGTATTTTTATGTCATGGAACCATCAGGCATTTTAACCCCACATCTGTATTCAGTATTCAGCATCCATAAACATTCCACAATCAGCACTGTTACCTTCATTATGCAGTGAATTATGTACCTTAGCTTACAAATGTATTATCAATAGCTGTATTTTTTGTTGTCCAGCATATTTATTTATCCAGATCTTTGAATGTCATATTGCATGTTTGCATTTTGTACAGTGACTGCAATGTTTGCACTTGTTTGATCAAATGTTTGATCAAACTGTCAAAACAGTGTTCTTTTTTAATTATTTTTACAAGATGTTTTAGATGCAGCTAAAACCAATTGTTTTTATACAGTCAAAACTCCTTGGCACAATATCCCAGAGACCGGCTCAAAATACTTTGAATTTCGACTCTGACAAAGGGGAAAACAAAATCGTCTTTACATCCATTTTAAGCCAACAAAGAAATCGAGCCAAGTGATATCGAGCCAATGTGTCTAGACTGTATGTGAATTTGATCTATTATTTTACATGAAAGAACTTGCATTATTGCCAATATTGTCCTGTATTTCTTATCTTCTTGACCTTAAATTATTACTAACAAACTTAATCATGACACCTCCACCTTTACCAAACTGTTTCAGCTACATCCTCTGAGTTTTGGTCTTTTTGACATTTTGACATAAAATAAAGAATAGTATTTGACAACCATTAGATATGCAGATGAAAGACCTATATATATATATATCAGGGCTCGACATTAACCACTGCCCGATTGCCCGGGGCAAGTAATTTTTGCAGTCGGTCAGTAACTTTTGCTATCAACCTGCCCGATCGGGCAGTAATAACTTTTAATGGTTAAAGTATTTTTCCTGTAAACAAGTCGATTGCATTATCAATTGAGTGTAAGTTTGTTTGTTTACGTTCGTTAAAAGTTGGTTTCCCAGCAATCTGTATAACAAAACAGCATTACCTCGCTTTATGACATCATTAGTCTTATCCCCCTCTGGAGAGAAATGAATTGATTGTCGGAATTTCCCATGATTTTGCGTATTGGCGGAAAAAGTGATGTCATTAGCTTCATCCCCCTCTGGGGCGATATTGCCCAAATACGAGGCAAATATATTAATGGGTAAAAGATGAACAGGATTTAAAAAAGATGAAACACTCTTCTTTTGCCAATTGTCAGTTCAATTTAAAAAAGTTTAGTCCAGATAAACAATTGAAATCTATTTTTTTCAACTTTACACTTAAAATTTATTTATAGATATTAAAACAAAAGTGAAAGTAGAAACATTTTATTCTCAAAAACTGGGACGAATATCTTACTCCCAGACGAAAATTAAATGCAGTGCAAGTCCTTTTTTCTTGCAATAATTATCACAAAAAAGTATTGAAAATCAATTTAATATGTTAAAGGACGAGTATTGATTCTGTACATACCGGGTATATTATTGAGAACTTGGAAACTAAAACTACTGTATAAATATGATGCTGAAAGTTGGGGCTGATTGTTTTCTTTATTTTTATAAGACAGTAGATGTTCAAAGTGGTCACCAGTAGACTAGAATTTTGTGTTTACAATGCCTGAATTTTTTATGCTTGACCCCTGTATGAGTTGACTCACAAACAACCGCTGGTTAAATGTGAAAATATTGTAGAAAAAAATATGTCTTAAGAAATCGGGCAAGTAATTATTTTATTCGGGCAAGTGAAAATGGCTTGGTGGTTGCCTTCGGGCAACCAAGTATAAAAATAAGCGTCAAGCCCTGTATATAAAGTAATTGAAATTGATTTTGACATTTTAACATAAAGAAATAAAAATATATGTTAAAAAAACGCCCCTGTAGTCTAAAATAATTGTGTCGCCCCATTTTGGTGTAGGAGACATGTTAAAGTTATGCCTGTCTGTCACAAAGTTTGCCTCTGAGAAATCTCCAAAACTGTTGGAGGGATTTTATTGAACTTTCTAGCAATAATAAGTACCAAGCCTAGTTGTGCATGACTAACAGCACTTTGCTTGGATAATATCGATAGACATAACTTATGCGCCCTAGAAAACGGTCTTCAAGTCTAACCAAATTTTATTGAAGCAGTTTTGAATGTTTTTTATGGGACTGTCAGATCATTTCTTTTATAAGACTACCTTTTACAACACTACTTTTGTTTTAAGTCTTATCATACATATTTTAAAGGAACTCACCAACACTCTTAGGGTCAGATATTAAAAAACAAAACGAAAACAGAACATTTTATGTAAACAAGTAGTTTTAACAATGGTGTAATGCTAAAACATGTCCAAACAACATATCTTTTGTTTATACTTATATGAGAGTTTTATTTTTATTTTTTGGGGGAAAAATGTTTGTAACGCTGTTGACAATGAATTTATGATTATTTTATTAATTTGGTCACTAACTGCTGGATGCTCATATGAAATAACCTAATTTACCCAAAGATTAAAAATGATAGTCACCAAGAGGCCTTTTAAACACTGCTTCATTTGTTAGAACTACTCATACTTATTTTAAGGTGTGTTTTATATTTATGTTTTTCAAACACTGCTTTCTGAACACTATAATTATAATTATATTCATAGCACTTCTTTTAAATCTTAACCTATTTGCATAAAATAACTTGTTTCATGTCAAGAATTATTTGTAACACTACATATTATGTCAAATTCGCAGATCTACAGAAATATTTGATTCAAAACACTACTTTCACTCTTGTGCACAGTGGTCAGAAATTGGCTCAGGGAGAGCAATATTTGATAAACGTATAGAGAGCTGATTTTTCTACATTTGTTACCCAGTGCATGGATTTCTTTAGTATAAAATCCTAGGTTTTCATTAGAATCACAAGATTGTTTCTTTCAAACAACTTCTTGTTTTATTTTTACTTGTTACATTACTCAAAAAGCTCATGCATGTCTTTACTTCCACAAAACCTCTTTCAACCACCTTTTCAGTTTTCTACAAACTTTCATTTGATCTATTGGCTTTGAATATATTTTACAGACCTTACTGTGAATTGTAATGCTGTATAAAATTAATATGAATTATTATGTTCACTGTTTAATAATTTTAACCATGTTTGTTAAAGTCTGCATTGCTTGTTTATGTATACAAAACTAAAATACAATTAAAATAAAAAAAATACTATCTTGTATTGCTTCTTGTCCATGTTAATTCATAATATCATAAAGCAAACTATTGTGCCCCTGGAGAGTACTTTGAATGAAATTATATAAGCTTACACATATGTACATTTGTAATTCCACTAAGGAGTTTTAAGAAGAAATTATCTTTAGATTGTTAAGCTTTCGATCAAATCTTAAAACTATTTGATATAAAATAAATAATGTCAACAAGAAGAAATGCATTCATGACATTAGACCTACTAATCTACTTGTCAAATATAACCTACAAATTAATTTTTATGATCCCTAGAAGTCAAAGCTGTTCTTCTACTGTTTTCTACTGACAAAGTTTTGTGAACAACATAAACTATTACCTTGACCTCAACCACCTAAAACAATTGAGGTCGTCTGAAGGTAAAGGATTGTGAACTTCCCAAATCACTGAATTGCATGCATTGTGGAAGGTCAAATATGTCTTGTGTTATTGTGTGTACCAAGTTTCCTAAACACTTGCCTGTGATCTTAGATCTTCTGACCCACAATAAAATGGGTCAGGTACAACCTACAACTGAAGATTCATCGTCTTAGGTCAAATCGTTACAGATGAACCCTGTGTGGTGGTAATATACCTAAATACTGTTTGTACTGACCTAGACTGTACTGACCATTGACCAATAGGCAGATCTACTGGCCAAAAATAAACCACTAATAAAGTCACATGGTCGTATGCAGCTGAGTTTAACCCAAGTAGATGCACATTTCCTTGTGGTGTTTGTATAAAGGCGTGTGAATGGACTTGACAGTTTGTTTGTTTTTGCGACTCGTGTGATACTGTGCTTGTTTCTGTAGTTTTTCATATAAATATTGGTTCCACAACCACCATATTGGTAAGCATATCTTTGACACCAAACTTTGAAATGGCGTGCTGTTATTCAACCAAAGATGACATAACAAGAGCCGAAATTGGCCTCAATTTAAGCTGTCCGAACACCAATTTCTCCTCTTATCGTCGGCTGCATAGTGCAGCTTCCAAGAATACATGTGTAAATGGAATTTACCTGCTATTACGGGTTTATGTTGTTAGCTGCCAATCTATAAAGAGCCCTGATGCAGTGTATGCCACATAGTTCATTCGGAGATCCTCGGCCATTTACCATCGAAAATAAAAACTCAGATGTCTGCCGAGAATCAGTTGATGAAGTTCGTAAAGTTTTTTTAAATAATAGTATTAATGAATTGTATTGTTTTAACATGCATTTTGTATATATCTAAGTTGAAATTGATTGTCAGTGAAGTGTATTAGTGCATAGATAATTAAGATTCCCATGAATAAAGTCATTAAATTTAACTGCTATTTAAATTGAAAATACTACGCGATCTACTTGCAGCTTAGTTAAATCTGGGAGAAGGACTCCCTGTAGAAAAACAACAACAGTGTGATGCAACTTTGCAATAGTAATTTAAAAAAAATAAGACTGATTCTATAATTTAATTTGTATGAACCAGATTAAATTTGCTTGCTAATTAATTCCAATACATAACAACACTTCTGATAAAAGTATATCTGGTAGACTTTACTCATAAAACTGCTGGTGTAAGTTTTGATTTTAAGCATTGGGTAACACTATTAATAGTCTAAAATGATCTTGGAAAAAGACAAAAAAATAACACAGCTATATGATCAATGAATCTGATTATACGTATTTCACAAACTATAGGTTTCAAATGCCTTACAAACATTTCCCTACCAGGTAACTTTAGTATATCCGAGTACTACCCAAGCTTTGAATTAAAAAAATAAAAATAAATGAAGTGTCTCAGTGAAACTTTTTCCAATACATAGTCTGATAGATCAAAGAAGTACTAATCATTAGAATAAATAGTAATAAAGTATATAAAAGCGTTACCGTATAAAAATATTTAATGCCAGAGCTATTAAACAACACAATTGTATCCAAAATTGTACATGAATTTTCTATATAATCTACATGAGAGGAATTGTATTTAATTTATATATTAAACAAGTAAACTTGAATCACTTACATTTAGTTCACTTCCCCAGTATTAGCAGTATTTCCGAGACAAACTTTCACTCATATTTATGATGATATTATAATATGACATTGCAGTATATATATACATAGGACAAAAAAATAAAGGCAAAAGTATATCCAGGGACAGCAACTTTGTTGATACAGGATACAGGGTTATATATAACTATTTTTTATAATATAGGACAACAAAATAATGGCAAAAGTATATCCAGGGACAACAACTATGTTGATACAAGGTTATATATAACTATTTTTTTTATTTCTATTTTGCTTAACTGAATCTTCATCTGCAAGTTTTTTTGTATTTTATTCTTGTTGTTGAATGAAACCTTTTAGTGATGTTCACACAGACAATTGAGCATTATAATATAAAGTTTTCGGGGTTTTGTAACCAATTTACCCCACCCACTTTTAGAACACATTTCTTCCTAGACAAATGGGCCCTAGTGACTCATGTTGCCAGACAGTTAAAGCCTATAGTTGTTTCTAGCAATGAAAAATAATTAATTGGTATGTTTAAAACAGAAAACAAAAAACTGTAGTAGCTGGAAAGCCAAAATATACGATTGTTCAGGTGTTTTTTCATCATAACTTTCATGACGGATTTAATTATTGCCACAAATATGTATTATAACACATGTAAATGGCATAACACCATCCCGGCGGCAACAAGCCAATGCCTATTTTGACAATGAAAAAAATGGTAAACTTTAAGTCACAAATTTAATAGGAAACTTATTTTTTATTTAGCTCTACAAACGTAACAATACCATAAATCTATGTCATATATATATATACAATAACTCAAATAAGCTGCCCATATTTATTAGCATACAAATAAAATCCACCTCAAAAAAGCCGCCATTTTGACCGAATATCGCCGATCAGATGTTCAGCCATAACGGCTCGTTTCCCGTTCCTTAGTTAAGAATTATAATTGGTCCCAGGTTAAATATTAAAAATTCTGACATTGTAAACCGCGCATATGTACATCCGAGATTGTTTTCGACGGAAAATCGCCAAGGAGTTCCGAATGCCACATAGTTATTACAAAGCGCTATGTGAGAGTGCTCCAGACTTGGACTACGACCTCTATCTAAATTTAAAGACATACCTCTGCTATCGTACCGTCTTAGATATATATAGCGCTCGATAAGAAACACCTAAAACAACTCAGCCCTGGTAAGAAAGCCCAGCTAGAAGATATAATTACTGGTTCCAAGTCTTGGCTGGATAGCAGGATTAACCCATGAATGCGAGGTTTCGCTACATGGCTTACAGGGTAGATCGACAGGAAGGCCGAAGCGGAAGAAGAATATTGATCCTGGTTCCATCTCAATTTAGTAGTGACCAAACATCAGTATTTAATCTAGATAGTGATATTGAGATAGCATGGTACGTACAAGACACAAATAAAAGGAGTCTAAAGCGGAGCCACATTGGTACATTCTTCAATCTCCATTCCATGACTGTCCCAGATGATCTTCAATATCTTACCATTTGCAAGACAAAACTAAAAGGAGCACCAAGCCTCCACATTGGTATATTCTTCAATCTCCATTCCATGACTGACTGTTCCAGATTATGTTCAATATCAAGTGCAATTTGCTTATATTTAACAAGGATTCCCAGAGGTTCATAACTATGGTTTGGAGGCGATTTCAACCTTGCCAATCGAAATTTGGAATATGAATGTTTATAATCGCAACATTCTTACTCGAATCAGTCCCTCCAGTTATTAAACATCACATAATATTTCTTCCTTTTATAATACTTTCGATAAGTATACAGCTACAAGCACAGTAAATGCTGCGTTGTTCAAAGATGTTTGATTATGAACAGCAGTAACTTATGATTGACATTATTTTATTTAAAATATCATGGGGAAATTTAAGTTTTACCATAAACAGAGGTCTACATATAAACTAAATACAGAGGACATTACATGATCACGAAGTCCGACACCCAGCGTCTTACTGTCGACATATTGAAAATCTAATTGATGTTGGCAGTTTCGAAGCAGATAAAATCACAGAGACCAGCTCCATAGCGACCCAGTATATAAAGCGAATATCATAAACAAGTCATCATTCACAAGGGAATAAGTACGGATTCATATACGTACCTCTGGACCAGACACGATATCTACTAGAATATTAAACGAACTAACAGAAGTTGCTTGTACTTTGAACATGCTTGGGCATAACTGTGCAACATATTCCTGTAATGTTGACACGGTTAACGTTCCTGGTGTTCAGTGAACCGCGAACGACTCCGCAGTGTTCAAGAAGGGTGACCAATTTAAAGATAAATCAATACCAAGTGACAACATTTCATTTTTTTTTAAATTTATGTTGGCTATTATACAGTACTGTTAAGACCAAACTTTACACTCTTGTTCACTAGGAGTGCACTAGTAGTGAACAATTTGTGCACTAAGGATAAACTAATGTAGTCTGTAGTTTATTAGATAAGCCAGTATAGATTTTCCTGGTCCACTCAGATTGGCCTTACTATATTGATTTAATTTAACTGATAAGATCATTTTCTCTATCAGATTAACTTGTGATAAAACATTTTAGTATACTGCATTTATTGATGACTTTATGATGATCATCATTTAATGGGCCAGTAACTAAAGACAATGGGTTTCTACCCAGCATTTACTGGTCATATTTGTCAACTTTTTAATTCTAATGTAGGTGAAATAAGAATAAAACATTTCTTAAATAAATCCAATAAATATTCTTTGTAAGCCAATATTTGAAAATAGGGGTGTTATCAATATAATTGTGCTACTATTGTAACATCCAAACATTTGTTTTGGTAATTCAGACATTTAATTAAAGTCAATTAGTGATTACAAAGTAATAATTCTGAATCCTTAGTAAATAAGTGAAC
Source organism: Mya arenaria (assembly GCF_026914265.1). Lineage (NCBI taxonomy): Eukaryota > Metazoa > Mollusca > Bivalvia > Myida > Myidae > Mya > Mya arenaria. The sequence continues at coordinate 58,560,307 of NC_069131.1, forward strand.
AGCACTATTGTATATTCAAACAGTGAATGCAAAACCAATGCTTATGATAAAAAAGGTAATTGTAATTTAAAAGTAGAAAAAAAATGCATGCAGTGTTGAAAAAAAATACCTTGCCTTAATTAGATTTAAAAATAGAAGCTCAGGCTATTTCTTCAGAAACAGATTTTTCATATATGCATTACATTATAACTTCATCAAAAAGTTTATAAATACTGATCTAAATGATATTGCAATTGTCTGTAACTTTCCTGTATAGATGTTACGTAACTATATTCACGATTAATTTCATTACTTTTCATAAATAAACATCTTAAAAGCCTTGTTTGAGCATTTGATACTGAATGTATCTATTTATCTTTATCTATAAAAAGAGCACTAACGGGAATTATCCTACCAAATGGCCCACTAACCAGGCTTTAATTTTGAATGTTTAGAAAATGATAAAATGCTTATTCATACTTTTGTAATGAGATTACCCATTGTAACAATGTTAGCCCCAATAGGTCGGGACAATAAACAATACACAGGAAGTATCAGGGACCCTGCTGTGATAACTTAAAAATGACAAAAAAGGGAATTATCCTATGCATCCAACCATTAACCAGGCATTACAATGAATATGAGTTCTATTAAACTTACTATTTGATGTTAAAATACATGTTATGCATGGTTAAAATTAAATATATCAACTCTTAACAATTTGATTAACAAATGATGAAAAGTGTCCTAAAGAAATAGTTTTTTTTTTTAATTTATAATGCAATTGCAAAATATAATTAATAAATATAAACTATTTTCCATCTTTTATAAAAAAACATATGTTGTTAACATCTCTTCTCTAAAACCAAATTCGTAAGAAAATATTGAGTTGCCTAGTTTTAAAAAGATTGTCATGTTAATTCTCTGCTGTGTATCCCTTGTTTATTGCACTAGTGTCATTGCAGGGGCCAATTTCCTGTGTATTTGTTTATTGGCTCGGGGCCATTTGGAGGTGACACCATTTAGAGTAGAAAATAGCATTGTCCTATTAATACACAACCAATTCTTGCAGAAACAATATGTGCATAGCCAATGTATTAATTTGACTGATGAGAAGTAAATAATAAACAAATAAAGTAACATTACATTTATGTTGTAGGATATAAATCATATAAATGGGATATTATTAATAATAACTAACATTAGTCTTATTCTTACTCTAAAGCATTGTTATAATGCTTTTAATATGATTTAAAAAGTTATCAAAATGAAACCGTAAGTCAAACACTGACAGATCTGAGATTTAAAAGACAGCAGGAGGCAATAAAGATAAAGATCAATACACAGAATTGTGTACTATGGAGGGGGGGGGGGTGCTTAAAGAAGGCTTAGTGTAGCCTTCAATGGATAGTATTTCATTTAATAATGAAGCAGCAGAACCAATTATACAAAACTTCTAAAATATATGTTTATCTATTATGTGTTTCAAATTAGAAGTGCAATCAATAAATCTGGGTACAATTTAGAAAATGTACTATAATAATTAATGTTGTACTTATTTGATAATGATTGCTGTTAGGCTGTCACCTTAAATCACAATACATTTGTTAAACAAAAATAAACATAAAATTATAAGTTTAAGAATAGATGGAAGAAAATCTTGTTTTTTATAACCTTTGAATGAATCAACAATGGCACAACAATTTCACAGTTTGAGCTTGGAACAATAAGGTATGAACCTTGAGGATTACCTATTTTAAATAACGAACAACTTCATTATATCCTTGTAAAATGTATTGTTATTGTTAAAATAAAGGCTTATGAATTCATTTCATCATTATGTTCAATAAGTGTTTGAAGATGAAATCCTTTAACCCAGAACCAAAGTTATATCATTATACGTATCAATTAATATCAAAATAATGCAATGCATATTAATAAAGAAAACAAAAAACATTTAAATATCTTTGTTTGACAATTTCTTTTTTACAAAACATCAGATTTTTAATTCAATAAATCTATATCATTTACATGAAAGATCCAAATGGATTATAAGTATTCTCTATAAATTAATTAACATTAAAACATCTGTTTAAACTACACCCATCATTCTAAGTTTCACTGTAAAGATAGCCTTTATTATAGACTGAATAAACCTTATCTGGTCAGCCCCTTGTCTGCATTTAGTCTTTCCCTAGTCTTCCCCTTGTCTTACCCTAGTGCACTACGAAGTGCACTGATGGTGAACTGATAGTGAACAAGAAGTTCACTAACTGTCAAGTTTGGTCTTAACAGTACTGTATGTACCTCGTATTTCAAGAAAATTAATTCTGATAAAGACTAAGTTGTAGAAATATGCATTCGAACCTCAAAAGAGAAAGCTATTTACATACAACACCAGTGACAACCAGCGGGCAATTAATAATTATGGTCAGAGGTCTTCTTTCATGAAATAATTTTTGTGTGGTCATCACCTTTATCTTTTTACTATTTCTGTGCTATTGTGCATATTGCTATGATTTAAATGACACTTCTACATTTTTTCCAGTCATGGTCATCACAAAACAGCTACTGTTTGTACAGGATAACTTAACGTTCAATCAAGTTGAAGCTTGCTGAGTATTGCATATCATGACAAATACTTAATTCCTAGGAACGGACATTTCAGTTTTGTGATATCGGGCTGTATTTGTTGCTGATTTCTCTTAACGACCTTCCACTATACATAAACTCTAACACACGCATTTTCGCGAAGGGTGTCGTTCTGATTCGAGTTTACCTCAAGAGCACTGCCAAACGCTATATGAAGACCTCTGGGCATTGGAGAGGTGAAAATGGGAAGAGCAGAATCATTCGTATTCAAAGATATCACATGTATCGATGGCACCGTTTAAAAATGCCGAACTTGCAATTATTTTCTTTTTCGGAATGATAAATATAAGTATAAGTAAAATAAATTTTAGTAACAACGTGTATTACATCAATGTTCAAAATCCTAAACATTCTTATCTCCGCTTTTATTACAGTTCGATGATATCTTTGAGAATTTTAGTTAAATTGTATGTTCGGGTCTGTTTTCATGTTTTGTATATGCATGTCAGTCTTTTTGTACACTGGCACACAATATGATTTCCAGAAGCTACCGATTTTTGCGAAGTCTGAAAAAAAGCAAATTTAATATTAAATATATATATATATATATCGAGGCGTTTCCCACAAAACAAGATTAAAAAACAACAACAAAAACATGTATTAAATTAAAACAAATCCCGCTGTTTCAATAGTTATGTATTTTAACTGTTTTATGGAAATCTTGTTAATTATGATTAACACATCAACTATCAATCAATACACTGTGTCGGCAGCTACATTAACTTCTGACCCCATCTCCATATACTTATATTTCAAAAGTAATAATATGCTGTTATTTAAACAATTCTGTTCTACACAACTATACCGACCGCTTGTATCATGTCTTATCAGATAAGAATATGGAAGCACAGTCCACTATTTTTCATATATAATTCATAACTTAACTTAAATCAACAAAATAGATTCAAATCAGAGAGACTTTACTTGTGTATATGTATAATGGATGCTTTGTTGGCGACGTTAACACTCGTGGCATTGATAGCAGTGAGCGGTAATTACTTCAATTATAATTATTTTCATAACAAATCTCGGACATCAGTTGCTGCAGTCACTCAATTATCCTTCTGAGAGTTCGAAATTATATTTTGTTAAACAGGGATGACAATAATTTTCAAATGTTAAACGAATTTTTGATGAAATATTCCGTCGTAAAATTTGCTCAAAACATTGCTCGTCTATACCCTGTCCCAAATGATGCATGTCTTACTCTTGCAAAATATAGTACCTTAAAGCTAAATTAAAAATAACTTTTAAAATGTTTCTTTTTTGGCGATATCCACCCACTTTGCTTGTTGGAATCCCGTAACATGGTCTGAAAAAAGGGCTGACCCATTTAGACTATCTGGATTAGGATAACATATCTTTAAAGGTCTCTGAATGAGAATATGATAAATGTAATACCGAACGTCTTTACGGTGTAATGGAAGATGCGGGTAGCTTCGTGGTTCAAAGAAGCACATACTCTTGGCCCCTCAAATAGGTTACCAACTGTTGCCAGTCCCATCTCACGAAACGGACTCGAGCGTGATTTATACAATAAACAGCTGATTCAACATCCAATCACGAACATGAACAGCATCTATGACCGATTCCAGTCCCTACTTTAAAGGGAAAATTACCTTGTCATTGCTAGGTCAACGGTACCACAATCATACTATACTACTCTCTTTCTTAAACTAGGTCAAACAGATGTCACATAATGCTCCATGGTAGGTATTGAACAATCCTTCAAGTTATTATAATAATGCTTCTTTAAACTTTGTATATTTTACAACTATTGTAATGAACGTTATATTACAATATACGAAGCTACTCTGCTTGGAATAATTTTATGCGACAATGTGGTCTTGTGTTGTGGGGGAAACCGGAGAACACGTAGAAAAATACACGTCCGGCTTGGCGACCACTAAACAAACTCACATTATAATGATGTTGTAAAAACAGGAACTGCCTTTTCATTTGCATGTTTTTTTACTCTGAAATTTTGTCTGTACCAGGGGCAAGCTCCACGTGTTGTAAGAACGGCTGGCTGCCATACAAGGGTTCATGCTACTATTTCTTTGACGAGAACCTTCTCAATTGGAACGATGCCTTGGTAAGTGACATTTATTGAGTGTAATTTGCCTGTAATGGTATAAACGGATATCCACCGAATGATGTCCACACTCCAACATGTTGGGGATTGTATGTGTCTTATATGTTTTGTGGTCAATATCATGTTGGTTTTTTCACTACCGTTATTTTCACTGCAGTGAAAATACCAGTTCTGATACTTTCACTGCCCGTATAGATTTCGATTGCCGTATTGCCTTATAAAACTAAGCGTATACAATGTTGTATTAAACGTGTATGATATATGTTTCATTTATCATCGGAATCGGAAAACAGACGCCATTTTGGAACGACATAATTAAATGGCCCAATATGGAAAAATGTAGGGTCACCGCGTGACCAGTTCTTGACCAATGGCGACATAATGGAGGCGCGATATATAAGCCACAAAATGACGTCTTTATTATAAATGTGGTGGATTCGTGGTCTAGTGGTAACAAGCTTGACTGTCAAACCACGCCCCAATATCACGAAAATACTCAAGTCAAATCTCAATCTCAGTCTTTACTCTTTTTATCAAATAACAGCATCATATGATTCAAAATTGTAAATGTTTTACCTTTTTTTAAAATCGCATTCTCTCATTCATTATGTTGATTAAAAAATTGATAAATATCTTACAGAAAAAAATATTTGAGAGCAATAATTGTACTTGAGTCAAATTTATTATTTTTGAGTTTGACTCAAGTACATTTTGTGCTGTAGAAATAATTGTTTTCAAGAACATTGAACAATAATGTTAATCAACATAATGCTTGTGAGAATGTGTTTTAAAAATAGTAAAACATTAGTAATTTTAAATAATGTCATACTGTAATGTGGAAAAATGAGTTGAGACTGAGATTGAGATTTGACTTAAGTATTTTCGTGATATTGGGGCCAGGGTTCGATCCCCGCCGCACCACTTAAACAATATGCTTATCGTCTTGCGGTGGACGTTAAATGCGGGGAGGGGGGTTCCCGTGTGACAATGATATACACTGGTGCAAGTTAAAGAAACCAGGGTAGCCGTAACCAGGGTTAATTCTTTCTGTGCATTATGCTCGAAAAACCTGATATGACTTACAATCTTTTCGGAACATCTTATAATAATAGAGCAAGAGGCAAGTTATGTAATTATATGATTAAGAGACACCTATTCCTGTACCTGTATCTTCAGACATTTTGCAAGAACAAGGATGCTGAACTGGTCACTGTAGAAACAGCAAATGAGAACCGATTCCTCGTGCATTTTGCAGGGAAGCTTTTCCGCAACAGTAAGTTAGCCTCTTCATTGTCTGTAATTAATATGAAATGCGGATATCACCAAATCGCGAAGCGGATGACAGAATTTACAAAGATGTATTGAAGTGACACTCTTATTCAAAATCAATACATACTCATGTATTACAAATATAAATTTTGAGTGATAAACCTTCAACTACTTACTAAATAATACATTTAGGGAAAATGTTAATTACTAATAACAAGATTGTAACCGTGTTTTTAATAGCTGAAAACGCAAACATATTAAATGATTGGTGAATGCTAAAGGATTTACTATGATCTGATATAGTCTCACAAGGTAGAAATATCATGTTTTCTGCACCTTTCTTTCAAATTAAACTCCATTCCCTTCATAAGAACCATAATTCATCCTTTTTGCTATATCAAAACAATTTTATTAATTGTGGTAAATCTTATTTGGGAGTAAGAGTGCATCTTTAAAAAAATGTTTTGGTACCTTTTGTATGGTTGCCGTAAGATACCCGATAACGTTTGCGAATTGTTCGTGTTTACCACTTAATTTTTGCGATAATTATCTAGCTATTTAGTGAAAATTTGCTATTAAACATTTTGATAAGATAAATATCATAAGATTAAAAACAGGCTTGAAAGTGCCCAGAACTGCGACCTGTAACATTTTCATGTTGTACAACACTAACAGGTTATATAGTTATGGTTTGCGAATCCCACTTAATAAGTAGCATATTACCTGGATAACTATGAAATATCCATGATTATTTTGTAACCATTTTCGGCAGTAAGTATGGATGTTTGCGGAGGAATTTTCCATTGGACTAAGGGGTGGTATAAGCATTTGGCAGAATAGAGAATCGGAAGTTACGACGTTACATTGTTATTGTAACCAATATCACAATAAGGTCGGGCTTCACTACGTACACTGAATTTGATTTGTGATCACAAAGTCGGACACGTTGGTTTCTTTTCATTACAAAACCGTACTCTTGCGTAACATTGTTCTAACAGGAGTGATTAATATTATGTTATATTATACCTAACATAAATGTGTACCTTCTTTTTTTAATTTAAACTCGATCGGTCCGTATATCACTGTACTTTGATAAAAATCCAGTTTTATGACGTCAGCGGTCCATATCATATGTTTGGCCGGTCCGAATCTCGTCAAAAATGTAATAAGAACCGATGACGTCATGCAACTGGTAGGTGCGGCTTGCTTTTTTCACAACAAAAAGTTTTTGTAGCAAGTGAACATTATTAGCTTTGTTCAATCAAACACATCTTAAGTGCATTAAAATAATTATTTGTACGATAAAATGTTCGGTAAAATATACGAAATATTAACACACCACTTCGGGTCGTTAGAAGTTAACACATTTATTTTCATTCTCATTATACAATAAGCCCAAACAAGTAAACCCGGAACTATTAACTGCATACCAAATTCTTGACCGTACATGTAGCAGAATCTATTGACCGGTAATTTGAAACTTGAAACTAGTACAAAAAGTTATTTTTATGTTATTTTCAAAAGCCACTCATAGTCGGGTGAACACAATGTTTTGGCTTGGAGCGAGTGACGACGACATTGAAGGAATATGGAAGTGGGTGGCTACAGATGAGGAGCTGAACTTCGAGAATTGGGATGTTAGGTATTTGAAGTTGGCTGTTTAAAGAAGGTGTTCTTGGTTTTTATTTATGCATTAACGGTATAACCAAAATGGTAAGCAGTATTACTTTGAAATAAGAAGCATGAAGCTTAACAACAACCATATTCACATATACACACTCTACTTATTACCTGTTAAGCTTGACACTAAGGTACACAATAGTTTCTAAAACCTCGTGATTGAAATTGTACATGTATATCATTGCCGTAGCTCTCCTATTATTAATTATCAAATGTGGGATTTAAAAACCTTAATCCCTCAAGCTGAGTTAGGGTGACGGTGATAGACTTGGTGTTATATTCAAAACAAACGTATCACTATATCATTCGTCAACTACAGTATGGCGGCTGTAGAATATCGCCCTGGAAGTCCACGGTTTAGATAGTCATTCATGATTCTTTGGACTCGTTAAATAAACTTGTGTCTTACTGACTTTAGGAAATACAATAGTGTTGAAGCCGGTGCTGAAAGGACGTTGACAATATTTATATCAAGAACGACATGAACCAGTTGTCAAAAGCTTTAATATAACGCCCGTGTTAAAGCCAGAATCTGAAACCAACAACACAAACATTCGCGAACAACACACAACTTATAGAATGTATACCACGGAAACCAGTAGTCAAAAGATTAAACATAAACCCCGTTCAATGACACAATGCCAAGGCCAGAAATACAGAACAATAACACGTACACACATTCACAAACAACACTCGCCATTTAAAATGTAAACAACTAGGGATGTTTACCAGGGATCGTTCGGTACCGCCTTAAAATGCGACTCTTTTCATTGCTGCCAATAAAATGTTTTATGAGTACTCTCTTAAAAGTATGAGTTGAGTTCATTTGTTTCGAGTAATAGACAAACCAGGAATGTTATGTTTTAAAAAGTGACTAGACACTTGATGATAAAAATGCAAGAAAAAAGAAAATTGTCAAAAACTTTACAACTAGTTTCATCTTAGTAACTAAAATATTACATTGCTTACGACACATGTATCTTTCGCAGTTTTTGCGTATATTTTCAACTCGAAATATACTGGGTATGTTCAGTATATTTTAAAGAAAAGCGTCTATCAAGTGACTGTCACATGCCAAATATACACACTATGGACCGGAAAACCATTATGCGCTATTTTAATCGGGTAAACACACAGGGACATGGACAACATACCATTTTATTCATGTAAAGTGATGTATTTTCGGCATCATACTATCCAAAATTGACAATTCGATCACAAACGAATAACCAATTCAAATACTTTTAAATTGCCAGCAACAACCAGCCTTCCAGTATCCATGACAACCACGAGGATTGTCTGGTTATAAAAGGTGAATACGACTTCATGTGGCATGATGTGGAGTGTGATGCTGAGCATGGCTTCCCCCTGTGTGAAATGCAGTAAGTTTGTATCCGGAATATTATTATTATTATTACTTAATAATATCCGTTTACGGATCAATGGCCAAAGTGGTAGACCCTGATATCGTAAGCTAAGTCTGCATGTCACATGGCGTCTGTTGTGATGCCCAACACCTATATTTCGCTTGTGTGAGGTGCAGTGAGTATTTGGGACAGTCCATATCAATTTTGTATTGTCTAGATAATTCCAATAACTCAGTTTATGGACCACTCAACAATGTGTCAAGTTTCGGCGATAAAATGCTATGACTTTGGCTGATGCTTATTGCGGTGCTAACAAAGGAGTAGTGTGAAGTACAGTGAGTATTTGTGACAGTTTGTAGGCTATTACGGGCTTACATTTGCGCAAAATACGATTGGTAAATACCCGTAGTCGAGGTATTATCGACTTAGCGCTTATGCAATAAGATTAAATCTTATCCTCGATGTACGAATTGTATGTTCATCTGAGGACGACCAATAGCAGGTCAACATCTGACTACCATTGCGCCAGTCAATCAGATCCCTACTTTTGAATAGTTGAAAGTAAGCGTAAAACTTAAATATATCAGCTGAAATTTGAAACGTTATTTTGAAAGTCCAGATCATTCATAAAATATATCTCAATGGGTCGTCATCAGATGTTTGCTCCAGCAAGGGAGATCGTACACTGGTAAGTGGCATGTCATGGAGTATGCCTATTATCAATGCCTCACTGTTTATGTTTTTGTACGCTTCGCTGAGCAGCATATGTGAGATTATATGGGTCTGAGTTGATCACCACTTTGCCAATTAAAAACATATAAATATCAGAATTGACGGTATTTCACATTTCATTCAGTTTAAATCAAATCAAGACTGTTATTCTCATACTATTGATATAGCTTGTACTACCGAAGTATCGTCCTTCCTAAATATATTGTAAATACATGTATAACAAAGAATCATCAATTATATTAAGTGATCATAATCACATATTCTACCTTTGCTAAAAAGATGATAAATATTTACCTTTAAACGAAATACATTTATTTTAAAATGCTTAACTGTTGTTGTTTTTTCTCACACTTTTCAGAGGCACTAGCACAGGAGGTACGAACCCGCTCTCTGCTATTGGATAGATTAGTCTTAAATGTACAGGTAGATTGACAAAATAAAAAAGATAACATTGATAACATTTATCAGCCTTTTTGTTAATTTCTTCTTTCACACGAAACTCTTTCATATAATACCAAAATACTATGGGATCTTAGACATCCAATCCAAATAATGCAGATCGGTATCTTAAAGCTTGTTAAAACAACAACGGACGGACAAACGGTACAAACAAATCCTGGCACAATTGTATTTACGTTCAGTTCATGGGCTGGATACAAGGGCGCGCATCGCGCATCGCACACCCGAATAAAGGATAGTTTAAACGGCGAATTAGAAATGGCAAGCATGAACTTTAGCAAATAAAAAGAGGCACTAGTAGTAGCAACAACGACCAAAACAACCCACTGGGTATGAGGTAAATATGCCAAAAGGCACAAGTTCTGAAAACATTAAGGTATGGCAATGGATACATATTTGCGCTCATAAGAATTACGATACTTATCGAGAAACCGTTACAGAGGACTTTCCATTATGGCTCCTTCTTTCTTTAACAGCGGTAGTGAGACAAATGAGAAATCGTTACAGAGGACTTTCCATTATGGCTCCTTCTTTCTTTAACAGCGGTAGTGAGACAAATGAGAAACCGTTACAGAGGACTTTCCATTAAGGCTCCTTCTTTATTTAACAGCGGTAGTGAGACAAATGAGAAACCGTTACAGAGGACTTTCCATTATTGCTCCTTCTTTCTTTAACAGCGGTAGTGAGACAAATGAGAAACCGTTACAAAGGACTTTCCATTATGGCTCCTTCTTTCTTTAACAGCGGTAGTGAGACAAATGAGAAACCGTTACAGAGGACTTTCCATTATGGCTCCTTCTTTCTTTAACAGCGGTAGTGAGACAAATGAGAAACCGTTACAGAGGACTTTCCATTATGGCTCCTTCTTTCTTTAACAGCGGTAGTGAGACAAATGAGAAACCGTTGCAAAAGGCCTTACAATGATGGTTGCTTCTTTGTTTAACAGCGGTAGATAGAAGAAGGAAAAACTGTTACAGATGCCTTTCCATTATGACTGCTTCTTTGATTAACAACGGTTAAGAGACGAAAGAGAAAACCGTTTCATGAGCCTTTCCATGATGTCTGCTTCTTTGTTTTACAGCGATAGTGAGACGAACGAGAAACCGTTACAGCAGCCTTTCCATGATTGCTGCTTCTTTGTTTTACAGCGGTAGTGAGACGAACGAGAAACCGTTACAGCAGCCTTTCCCTGATGGTTGTTTCTTTGTTTAACAGCCTATTAGAGACAAACAAAAAAAAATTTCAGAGGCTTTTCCATGATGATTGCTTCTTTCTTTAACAGCGGTAGAGAAAAGGACGCAAAACCGTTGCAGAAACTTTACCATGATGACTGCTTCTTTGAGTAACAACGGTAAAGAAACAAACGAGAAACCGGTACAGAGGCCTTTTCATGATGGCTGCTTCTTTATTTACTAGCGGTAGAAAGATGAACGAGAAACCGTTACAGCAGCCTTTCCATGATTGCTGCTTCTTTGTTTTACAGCGGTAGTGAGACGAACGAGAAACCGTTACAGCAGCCTTTCCATGATGGCTGCTTCTTTGTTATTACAGCGGTAGTGAGACGAACGAGAAACCGTTACAGCAGCCTTTCCATGATTGCTGCTTCTTTGTTTTACAGCGGTAGTGAGACGAACGAGAAACCGTTACAGCAGCCTTTCCATGATGGCTGCTTCTTTGTTTTACAGCGGTAGTGAGACGAACGAGAAACCGTTACAGCAGCCTTTCCATGATGGCTGCTTCTTTATTTTTACAGCGGTAGTGAGACGAACGAGAAACCGTTACAGCAGCCTTTCCATGATTGCTGCTTCTTTGTTTAATAGCAGTATAGAGATGAACGAAAAACCGTTGCAGCAGCCTATCCATGATGGCTGCTACTTTGTTTACTAGCGGTAGACAGATGGACGAAAAACTGTTAAAGAATCCTTTCCATGATGGCTACTTCTTTATTGTTTTGAAACAGGATCTCTGGTTACCTGGCATGATCCTGTAGCTTGAATTGTTGTATTAAAATAAGATGACAAAAACAACCCAATATCTTTAAAAAGTATAAATCAAAACCAATTATCCTGATTACGCTGCGAATCTACGCTATAGGGAAAATATTTTCTATGATGTCATTGGTCCAAATGTAAACCTAAAGCAAACAAAACAAGAACAACACAAATTCGAAAATAAAACACAACAGTTGAAATAGACTGGTCGTTCATCAATAAACAGGTGACCCTGAAAACAATTATTTATAAATGCTTTTCATATAATTGTTGATATTATAGGATGTTTGTTTGATGTAAACGAGTTACTAGTATTTGTTCGCTAAATGTTTATATAATTATATTATTATTATTGTATTTCTTGATATAATCAAATGCCATGTTGACCTAGTTTAACATATATATTGATGATCGCTATATTGCCTTGAATAGGATCCTTATTTTCGTCGTAATGATCTGTCGCTCCGTATGGACAATAGGTTTTACGGAATGTAAGCTTTATGGATAGAAGACTTTTATAGGTTTATGGACACTAGGTTTTAATAATTGGTTAAATGGACACTGGGCTTCATAGGTTTTATGGACACTAGATTTTATTTAAGGAATGAATTGCGGGGTTGATGTCATTATCGGGGTATGAACGCAATTGGGCTGGTCAACGTGTGTGGAGTCCGAAGGTTTTATGGACGGAAGGTTTTATAGGTTTTATGGTCAGTAGGTTTTACCGGTTTTATGGTCAGTAGGTTTTTCCGGTTTTATGGTCAGTAGGTTTTATAGATTTAAATGGCAGTAGGTTTTATATGTTTTATGAACAGCAGGTCTTACCGGTTTTTTTGACAGTAGGTTTTACCGGTTTTATTGACAGAAGGTTTTACCGCTTTTATGGACAAAAGGTTTCACCGTTTTTTTTTGGACAGAAGGTTTTATAGGTTTTACTGACATCAGGTTTAATAGGTTTTATGGACATTTTTAAAAGGTTATATGGACATTAGGTTTCATTGGTTTTATTATAAGTAAGTTTAATAGGTTTTATGGATATGGTATTTTATAGGTTTTAAGGACAGAAGTTCCTAAAACCTAACATAAAACGCTACGTGTGGGTGTTCTTAAACGTACCAGATTGGAAAACCAATTGCTACGGAAACCGAGACATAATTCAGAATACATTAAATTCAGGGTTAGTGGCCCCTGTTACATATGCACATTGCTTCTAGCAACATGTGTAAGAAGCTTTATTTGACTGTATCGATCGTTTCTAATTTATTGTCAAAGTTATGGATATTCTGCACGCTGATTACGCCGTCGACGATGACAACGACTTGAAAGACCATTTTGTTGCCAACATATCATATATGTGTGAACTGATCTTATTCAACTATGTCCTTAAAGTTGACACCTTGTATGTAGCTGACCTTATCAGATAAGGAAATACAAGGCAATTATTTAACTAGCTAATGGAGAACACATTTTGAAATTGAGGTTATTCAAAAGAACATAAGCCGGACTAAAAGAACCCAATGGACGTCATCTTAGCTGTGATTGCATTTTGCTCTTTGATTTTGATAGCAGGTAGGCTGTTGTTTTGTCAAGATAAACGATGTGGCAGTACAGGGGACCAATCTACGCCCGTCTCAAGTCGGAGTTAAAATGGAAACGCTGAAAATATAAATTTTAATGTAACTTTCCCCCTCCAGTTGAGTATTGATGAAAACATTTGCACGGTTTAATTGCAATCTTAATTTGTACCATAACTTTCAATTGTTTTTTTAAAAACTAATTGGAAAACTTAAAGGATGATTCTTTGTTATTTCAATTTTTTTTTCCTCAGTCTGAACCTAAAGTCGGACTTGAAACTGTTCGTTATCACTGACCCTGGTTATCATAGATATGTTGGTTGTTGAAAGTTCATACTTAGGCTGATGTCCTGTTTACCTTTATTTCACAACTAAAGTTTGGGAATTATTCGCGAAGAGACTTACATATATTATCTACAACGTTTGATCGCATTGCTTAATTAAAAAAACTTTATTAGTGTACAGTTTGTCCACATTGTTGGTAACTATTTTCTAGCACTTCATGATCATTTAGATGGTTCAATATGGTTAAATAACACATGGACATAGAATACCGCTTACGACGGTGGTACTATGAATTGGCGGAGGTGGTGTGGGTGGTGTCATTGTGTGCATTTCCATTGTTACACCTTACATTGCTGCCAATGAACAATTTCAACCAATCAGAAACTTTGTATGTAGTTTGTGCTCCCAAAGAGTTTGCCAGAATGTATTTATATCCTCCTTTGCAATACTTATTGGTGCCATCTTTTAAGCAACTATATCGTACGATCGATTTTTCGAATCAATATTTATGTAATAAGTTTTTATTTTTTAAGAAATGGCTGTTTATACAGTTCAAATACTGTGGAATCATAAATATTCGTATTAGCGTAAACCTTACTATATGGGGTTTTTCTTTCTAAACAGAAGGGAATTCATGCTGTCAGGATGGCTGGCTCCCGTATGAAGACTCGTGCTACTACTTCTACGACGAAAAAAGACTCAACTGGAATCAAGCCCTGGTGAGTGGTGTCTAAAGGGGCACTATAAAGGTTAAAAGGATTCACTATAGGTTAAAGGGATACAATACAGGTTAAAGGTACACACTATAGGTTAAGGGGGCACAATACAGATTAAAGGGGTACAATACAGGTTAAAGGGGTACAATACATGTTAAAGGGGTACAATACAGGTTAAAGGGGTACAATACAGGTTAAAATACAGGTTAAAGGGGTACAATACAGGTTAAAGGGGTACAATACATGTTAAAGGGGTACAATACAGGTTAAAGGGGTACAATACATGTTAAAGGGGTACAATACAGGTTAAAGGTACACACTATAGGTTAAGGGGGCACAATACAGGTTATAGGGCCACACTACAGGTTAAAGGGGTACAATACAGATTAAAGGGGTACAATACAGGTTAAAGGGGTACAAGACAGGTTAAAGGTACACACTATAGGTTAAGGGGGCACAATACAGGTTATAGGGCCACACTATAGTGTAAAGAGGTTAAATACAGGTTAAAGAGGCACACTTTAAGTTAAAGGGGCACACTACAGGTTAAAGAGGCACATTATAGGTAAAAGGGACACAATGAAGGTGAAAGGGACACAATAAAGGTTAAAGCAAAATCAATCATTATTTTTGTAAATTTCAATGCATTATTATTAAACTCCGTTGACTTTAATGATAAGCGATCATATGATTTGTGAACAGTGAAAACAATATTAGCCTTTTAAAATGGGTTTTTGATTTATTTGTGGCCAATTCCCTAGTTAAAAAACGCCCCAAAATCACTAATTTGATTTATAAATAAAACAAATATAGTTTGTTATTACTACAGTCAAACGAGTAAAACATTTTATGCGTTATAAAAAGTTTGCACCAATCTATATAGTGCCGTTTAAGGTAATGTAAATATGTCTTTATTGTGAGAAAGGTCCGTCTATGGTTTACATGATTTATTACACCTGGGTAACTAAAGTGTACATAACTTAGTATATTCTTGTCTAGTGCTGTTAGGTTCTATTCATGAAATACTGTGGAACAAAAGTTTTATTTTTCCACATCCAAATCATTTTGTCTTTTGTTCCGTCGGGTTTGAAGGCACATGTAAGAATACCACTTTCACCGGTGCTATGGGTTGCGGGGGGGGGGGGGGGGGGGGGGGGTATCGACGGCATTGACATCGCAATACAAAGAGTAACAATTTAGTATTTTGAAAAACAGCCTATAAGGGGAAACTTCAGTCAAGAGTAAGCTTGTTTTTGGTACACTTTTCAATTTAAAGTTTATTTAAAGAGTTCGTATTAAGTAAAATATCATTATAAATCGGTATATGACAAGATATAATCAGTGAATAAAACCCCACATGAGTGCATAAATATTTTAATAATTTCAATTAGAGCTTACTCGTTGCCATAAAATAAATTAAAAAAATCGTGATTATATTGAAAGAACTATTTGTTAAAGATTTAAATCGTTCTTTTACAGACATTGTAAGAATAAAGACGCATACCTGGCCACCATAGAAACAAATAACGAAAACCGATTTTTGATGCATTTTGCAAGGAAGCTGTTTAGACCTGGTAAGTTTCAGGGACCAGTTTCACCAAAAGATCTAGCGAAAGCCATACAATATACCAGCAAATGATTTTACTTTTAAACTTATACAAGGTGATACATTTCAAAAAACGCACCGGACCGTTTCATCAAGAATCTCAGGAGCAATTTTGTTAATAGACGAATTGATTAATAGAAGGGATTTGGTCAATATGAGGGATTTGGTCAACGGAGGGATTTGGTCAACAGGAGGGATTTGGTCAATAGGAGGTATTTGGTCAATATGAGGGATTTGGTCAATAGGAGGGATTTGGTCAATAGGACGGATTTGGTCAATAGGAGGGATTTGGTCAATAGGAGGGATTTGGTCAATAGGAGGGATTTGGTCAATAGGGATTTGGTTTATATGAGGGATTTGGTCAATAGGAGGGATTTGGTCAATAGGAGGGATTTGGTCAATAGGACGGATTTGGTCAATAGGAGGGATTTGGTCAATAGGAGGGATTTGGTCAATAGGACGGATTTGGTTTATATGAGGGATTTGGTCAATAGGACGGATTTGGTCAATAGGAGGGATTTGGTCAATAGGAGGGATTTGGTCAATAGGAGGGATTTGGTCAATAGGACGGATTTGGTCAATAGGAGGGATTTGGTCAATAGGAGGGATTTGGTCAATAGGAGGGATTTGGTCAATAGGACGGATTTGGTTTATATGAGGGATTTGGTCAATAGGACGGATTTGGTCAATAGGAGGGATTTGGTCAATAGGAGGGATTTGGTTTATATGAGGGATTTGGTTTATATGAGGGATTTGGTCAATATGACGGATTTGGTCAATAGGATGGATTTGGTTTATATGAGGGATTAGGTCAATAGAAGGGATTTGATTAATATGAGGGATTTGGTTTATATGAGGGATTTGGCTAATATGAGGGATTTGATTAATATGAGGGATTTGATTAATATGAGGGATTTGGCTAAAAGGAGGGATTTGATTAATATGGGGGATTTGATTAATATGAGGGATTTGATTAATATGAGGAATTTGATTAATATGAGGGATTTGATTAATATGAGGGATTTGGCTAAAAGTAGGGATTTGGTTAAAAGGAGGGATTAGGTCAATATGAGGGATTTGGTAAACGGGAAGGGGGAATTAGGTTAATAGGAGTGATTTATGTACGAAGTCGATCGTAGTGTTCTTGATGAAACGGTTTCTTTATCATTTTCTCCAAATCACTCTCTGTGCTTCAGATTTAGACTCAGAAAAACAAATCTTCATTTTGATGTTAAATGCTTTATGAGCTCTCTCTTAAAAGTATGAGTTGAGTTCATTTTTTCGAGTTAACTGCTTTAATAGAGCACATACTGTTAACATGGTTGTACCATGTTTAAACAATCTCATCTTCTATTAAACAGACATGTTTCGTATAAACATGCTATTTTTGAGATCTTTTGAAAGAATTAAGATTTCAATTTTCTAAGCCAAAGTCAAAACTCAGACCCAAGACGTTATTGTTGTATGTAACATGAACCCTGTGGCTTTTGTCGGTTCTGAGTTATACTGCATGTTCACCTTTTAATTTGACAAAATGTGTCAATCTTGTCAAATGTTATTTTATGGAAGTAGGACTTCATAATGCATGATTGGTATGATATAGTCTGGGCTCACAATACTCTTTGTTGCGAAAATGTGTTTGGGATGTTATACAAACTATTTTCATATAGGTAGTGTTAGGAGAATATCCCTTGTTTATAATTAGTAACTCTTGTGAATTAAGTATATCCAAGATGGAGTCCAAGATGGCCGCCAAATAATATGCTATATTTATTTTAAACTGAAGAAGAGTGTCACCACCAGGGTCTGAATAAATCTCCGATATTTCTGGTTCTACAGTGAAATAATTTGTTAACATTTAAGATATGCATTGGCATGTCTATACACTATATGTGTCTAGCAGATGTATCCGTAAGTTATTCGTAATAAATGAATTATGTAGACCAAAATACATATTATGCATTTGAGTATGTAAATATTGGAACCAGACAAATTCGCCGCCCTACAGACAGTTTTCAAGTGACTTTGAGTTAAAGTCAAAGTATAACGTTAATTGTACAAAAGACTCCGGTCAATAACATCTTCAGTTCTTAATATAAATTTCACAATTAAGTACGTATAAGTCATAAAAGCTTATTGTAATGCAGATACGGACTACCGGAACACGACTATATTTTGGCTTGGAGCGAGCGATGCGGACATAGAAGGTATTTGGAAATGGGTGGCGACCGACCAGCAGCTCAATTTTCAAGATTGGGACGTACAGTAAGTATGTTAGTCGTGATAGTTTGACGATACTAGCGTTCCAGTGTGTTTATATCACGTGTTATCACTATGCCGCTTAAAGAGCCCCGCCTTCGTTTTATTACCGAAGTTTGTTAAGGTGATTAGTTTCTTCAAACACTTCGTCAAACCTGTTTCCAAAATAATGTTTCGACAGTGCTCCGTTAGACGGCCGTATAATGAATAATGAAAAGGTTTGTTGAAATGTTTTAAGAAACTAAACTCTCAATCAAACTCTGGTAGAAGACCGAAGGCGGGGCTCCGTAAGCAGCGTCTACGTAGACTGCGCTATGTTTCATTAGAGATGTATGTAAGTATGGAGATATCTCGGTGAATGTAGCATCCTTCTATAAATATATGGGGCCAAAGTTGTCATGGTCGCGTGCTCAACATACGCTAGTCTGAAGCCATAGAACCAGTGTGTGTATACCATGTGATAAATTGTATCGTCATGCTACGTCGTAAGGCAATATTTTGCTTCGAATGAAGAGTTTACACAAAGCTAACTTCACTATTTCTTCACCATTTTAAATGAAACATAGCACAGTCTACATAGACGCCGCTTACGGAGCCCCGCCTTCGGTCTTTTACCAGAGTTTGATTGAGAGTTTGGACGTTTTCCGCTTTATCTTGAATATGTACTTAGAATCATAAAGTATTGGTGTAAATTGTTACATATGCCCGGCCATGGGTATCCTAGAAAATACCATTTATTCTTAAATCCTTTTTAATAACGGTAGGCGAACCTGGGCCTCTGAGGTCCGTGAAACTCTGTTTACATTTGATTATGGTTTTGTTTGGTCTCATGACATATCAATATGCAGCAAGACTGGCTCAGTAATATATCCAAAAAATCTATATGTGATCATTATAAAGAGTTCTAATCTACGTCAGATGTTGAATTTTACCTTTAAGTAGAACCTTCGTTTTTATCTACGTAAAAGCTTTTCGAGATTCGGGTAATATATTCGTAATAGGCCGGGTATTGAAGTTGACATACGATTGTTCCTAGAGAGAAACAATTATATATTTTCTGTTTTAAGCATAATATAGACAGGATTGAAGATGAATATACTGTTTTGATTTAAACGCAACGCAATATGATTAAATTTTTACTTTAATTGATCGTTTATCCGAAACAAATTTAAATGTATTCGGCTTAAATTAATAACTTGAATACAAATAAATACATACATTTGGGCATTTTCCACCACCATCCATACTTCTGTACTATTATAAAATTGCCATTGCTGACTTTTGCTGCTGTCTATGATTTCATGAATGTATGTACATGTATTATGAGCCGATGAACGTTTTCTACTTATAGAATAATTAAATTGAATCATGCTGTCCTGACAGTAAATAAAGTTAAGATAAAGTCAGCATAAGGAACCGTAAAAATGGCTACCAGTGTTCGATACTTTGTTTTCAACATTGTATTTGATATTAAAGTATTTTTCGCTACAGCAGGTCGTATTCGGGCTTTAATCGATGTTTTTCTTAAAACAATACAATTTGTCCATGTGGCGGTATCTTGACGTGAAATAATCATTAATTGCATTTATATTTTTGATTATTGTTCTACTCCTACAGAAATAACCAACCGACAAATTTGCACGATAACCATGAGGATTGCTTGGCTCTTAGCGGCGCTTTTGATTTCAAATGGCATGACGGCGAATGTGACCTTGACACCGGATACGCACTCTGCGAAAAACAGTAATCCCTTCTATTCGTTTGGCGTTTAGTATACACAATTTTCTTTCGCGTTACGACTTTTTGTCGATTTTCAACAGTACTTATTTAGACCAACTCTGACTATGATATAACTACTGGGAACAGACACATGTATTTTCTATCAAATATATGCGATAATCGTAACAACTCGGCCAACTCCGGCAAGCTTCGGGATAAACCTCGTAAATAGGCTTCAATATATACGAACATTTTATGAGGCCGTCGGAGCTTAACTAAATGATCATTGAGCTAAGTAGACCCATTCGATAACAAAACAATGTACGGAAGTGAATGATTTTGATTGCTCTTAATGACACTTTGGAGAAACTTGAAATAACTGATGTAACTTCTCACCACTTAGACATTAAGTATGTTCATTGGCGGTTGAACACACACAAAACACTTTTTCACTATGGGCACCGCCATGATAGACTATTTCAAAAGATATATGTGCGACTAGCGTTGTGTAGAGTTGTGCAGCGACTTGCGTAGCGTAGAGTTGTGCAGCGACTATCGTAGTGTTAAGTTGTGCAGCGACTAGCGTAGCGTAGAATTGGACAGCGACTATCGTAGTGTAGAGTTGTGCAGCGACAATCGTAGTGTAGAGTTGTGCAGCGACTATCGTAGTGTAGAGTTCGACAGCGACTATGGTAGTGTAGAGTTGTGCAGCGACTATCGTAGTGTAGAGTTGTGCAGCGACTAGCGTAGTGTAGAGTTGTGTAGCGACTATCGTAGTGTAGAGTTGTGCAGCGACTATCGTAGTGTAGAGTTGTGCAGCGACTATCGTAGTGTAGAGTTGTGTAGCGACTATCGTACTGTAGAGTTGTGTAGCGACTATCGCAGTGTAGAGTTGTGCAGCGACTATCGTAGTGTAGAGTTGTGTAGCGACTATCGTAGTGTAGAGTTGTGTAGCGACTATCGTAGTGTAGAGTTGTGCAGCGACTATCGTAGTGTAGAGTTGTGTAGCGACTATCGCAGTGTAGAGTTGTGCAGCGACTATCGTAGTGTAGAGTTGTGTAGCGACTATCGTAGTGTAGAGTTGTGTAGCGACTATCGCAGTGTAGAATTGTCTATCGTAGTGTAGAGTTGTGCAGCGACTATCGTAGTGTAGAGTTGGGCAGCGACTATCGTAGTGTAGAGTTGGGCAGCGACTATCGTAGTGTAGAGTTGTGCAGCGACTATCGCAGTGTAGAGTTGTGCAGCGACTATCGTAGTGTAGAGTTGTGCAGCGACTATCGCAGTGAAGAGTTGTGTAGCGACTATCGTAGTGTAGAGTTGTGCAGCGACTATCGTAGTGTAGAGTTGTGTAGCGACTATCGTAGTGTAGAGTTGTGTCGCGACTATCGCAGTGTAGAGTTGTGCAGTGACTATCGTAGTGTAGAGTTGTGTAGCGACTATCGTAGTGTAGAGTTGTGCAGCGACTATCGTAGTGTAGAGTTTTGCAGCGACTAACGTAGCGTAGAGTTGTGCAGCGACTATCATTGTGTAGAGTTGGACAGCGACTGGCGTAGCGCAGAGTTGTGCAGCGACTATCGTAGTGTAGAGTTGTGAAGCGCCTAGCGTAACGTAGAGTTGTGCAGTGACTATCGTAGTGTGGAGTTGTGTAGCGACTATCGTTGTGTAGAGTTGTGCAGCGACTAACGTTGTGTAGAGTTGTGAAGCGACTAACGTTGTGTGGAGTTGTGTAGCGACTATCGTAGTGTAGAGTTGTGTAGCGACTATCGTAGTGTGGAGTTGTGTAGCGACTATCGTAGTGTAGAGTTGTGCAGCGACTATCGTTGTGTAGAGTTGTGCAGCGACTAACGTTTTGTAGAGTTGTGAAGCGACTATCGTTGTGTAGAGTTGTGTAGCGACTATCGTTCTGTAGAGTTGTGCAGCGACTATCGTTGTGTAGAGTTGTGTAGCGACTATCGTAATGTAGAGTTGTGCAGCGAATATCGTAGTGTAGAGTTGTGTAGCGACTATCGTTGTGTAGAGTTGTGCAGCAACTATCGTAGTGTAGAGTTGTGTAGCGACTATCGTAGTGTAGATTTGTGCAGCGACTAGCGAGTTGGGCAGCGACTAACGTAGTGAAGAGTTGTGCAGCAACTAGCGTAGCGTAGAGTTGTGTAGCGACTACCGTAGTGTAGAGCTGTGCAGCAACTAGCGTAGCGTAGAGTTGCGCAGCGACTAGCGTAGTAAAGAGTTGTGCAACAACAAGCGTAGCGTAGAGTTGTGTAGCGACTACCGTAGTGTAGAGCTGTGCAGCAACTAGCGTAGCATAGAGTTGTGCAGCGACTATCGTAGTGTAGAGTTGTGCAGCGACTATCGTAGTGTAGAGTTGCGCAGCGACTAGCGTAGTAAAGAGTTGTGCAACAACAAGCGTAGCGTAGAGTTGCGCAGCGACTAGCGTAGTTTAGAGTTGTGCAGCGACTAGCGTAGTGTAGAGTTGTGCAGCGACTAGCGTTGCGTAGAGTTGTGCAGAGACTATCGTAGCGTAGAGTTGTGCAGCGACTGGCGTAGTGTAGTGTTGTGCAGAGACTGGCGTAGTGTAGAGTTGTGCAGCGACTACTAAAGCTTAGAGTTGTGCAATGACTACTCAAGCGTAGAGTTTTGCAGCGACTAGCTTAGTATTGAGAAGATAGTAGTGTTGTGAGTTAGAAGCGTGAAGCGAGTTCCGTGGGTTCGTTTAGCAACAAGCGTAGAGTTGGGAAGCGACTAGCGTAGCGTAGACTTGTGCAATGACTAGTGTAACATTGTAGAGCGAATAGCGTAACGATTTAATGCGAGTAACGCAGTGTTGTAAAGCGAGTAGCGTTGTGAAGCGAAAAGCGTAGTGTCCTTAGAGCGAGTTTAGCGAGTACATAGCGTCATAAAGCGAGTATTGGAATCGGCTTTAAATGGGAGTAGTTCAACCATGTGATGTTTTATGATTTGTTTTTCAGAGGAGCCCTCGGATCCACTGGTGCTGGTATATCAGCAATTGGGTAGAAGATCTGGGATCCGTCAATGCATCTTTAGAATGTTTTAACATCAGCAATAAATCAACTGCAAAATAAAAGTGTTATTGTGTCAAAATATGGGTTACAGTGTGAGTATACCACGATAAATTACGTCATATATGCTACGTTGGAAGGCAACAATTTGCTTAAAATAAAGGCTTAAATCAAAGATAACTTTTCTTTTACACCACCATTTTAAATAAAATAAAGGGCAGTCTTTTGTTTTGACAGTGCTCCGTCAGACGGCCGTATTGTGAAAATATTTGTCGAAATGTTTTAAGAAACAAAGCTCTCAATCAAACTCTGGTAAAAGACCGAAGGCGGGGCTCCGTAAGCGGCATAGACTGCGCTATGTTTCAGTTAAAATGGTGAAGAAAAAGTAAAATTATATTTATAAGTCTTCATTCGAAGCAAAATATTGCCTTCCGACGTAGCATTTTTGACTCAATTTATCAATTGGCATACACACACTGGGTTATGATGCTAGCAAATGTATCCCTTTTGTTAAAAAGGAACTTTTCCGGCAGTTGACTGTCTGCCGAACAAATGCGTACACGCCAAATGTGTGTATCATGATTTCAAGATGCACTCTTACTCCCAAATAATATTTACCACCATTAATACAAATGTTTGATATACCAAAAAGAATGAATAAATGTCGAAAACAATGGTTCTTATGAAGGAGACCGAGTTAAATTTGAAATAAAGGTGCAGAAAACACTGTATTTCTACCTTATGAGACTATAGTAGATTACAGTAAATCTTTAAGCATTCACCAATCATTTAATATTTTTGCGTTTTTAGCTATTAAATTCACGGTTAAAATCTTGTTATCATTTTTTTTTTGTATTTTCCATAAATGCATTATTAAGTAAGTAGTTAAAGGTATATCACTCAAAATGTATGAGTATGTATTGATTGTGAATAAAGAGTGACACTTTAACCTACATGATACAAAAGTGTATATAACATACCTTGACATCCAAAGTGATAATAATCTAACATATGGTACTATAATGGACTTCTAATTGCTATCAATGTCATCATTACATTACGGAATAATAAGTGCCATTAATATTCCCACGCATAAAATGGCGTAAGACTTCAAAATTGTCTGCGTGCGCATCCGGAAATTCAACGTTGTATATGCGTGCGCACCAGGAAACGACAGCTGTCTGAGCTCTAAATGGATGCTCCGAAGTGTGTTTTTTATTATCTACATTCACTTTATTATATATATATCGCTTGTCCGCAGGAATATGTGGACTATTGCTAGTATACGGAAAAAATTGTTGCACTTAGAAATTTTGGGTGCTCTATAGGATGTTGAGGCTATTTCTTGTAAGTTTGAATTTCTTTGTTTCTTTTGTTATTTTTTTACAAAATGATGAACATTGGGTTCATAATTTAGGGATTAAAACACATGCTTTACAGATGTGAAATTCGTTGTTTAATTGTTTAAAATACCATAAAATGAAATTGAGAAAAAATGCGATTCAGATGTGGTTTAATATTACAATTAAAACTAATAATGCTTTTTTTATAGTGAAGCAAACATGTTAATGTGTTTTGATCCCCCCCCCCCCCCAAAAAAAAAAAATATAGCAATTAAGAATCTCGTTGTATCGTATTAGATTAAACGTATTCAGTCAGTTTAAAATACAAAATTGAAATAAATAGTATATGAAATGTTTCTGAATTGATCGGAAGAAAAATCATTTTAAACACTTATCATTTAAAAATTCATGAATATCTTATTCAAAGTGTTCTACATAGACGATATGAAGTTCTTTTCCATGTTGGAGTTATTTGTTATTGATCTCTTGTTTTATGGATAGTAAACTACTTCTAAATGAAATACATTCTAAACAAAATAATACATTCTTGATTGCAAAACAGTTTGGTAATACAGCTAATAAGGTTTTCGTTTTCGAGATTTTTTTCTTAGGTTAGTGTATTTATTAATCAGTAATAGTGTCAATATATCACGCATCGGTAACCAGTAGGCAGGGATATAAATAGAATGCACTTCAGCTACGGTGCAAACCGTATTGGCAAGCCCCGAGTGCGAGTACAATAAGCTAACACACCACCAAACACTGCTGTGCTGGATCCGTGGTCTTGTTGTAGCACACTTGACTAGCAATCCAGGGATCGCAGGTTCGATTCCCCGCCGCACCACTAAAAGTACTTCTTCCGGGAGTGACATTAAATGGGAGTCCCGTGTGACAGTGCTATACGATAATTTAATCATAATCGTACACTGGTGCACGTTAAAGAACCAGGGTAGCTCTTACCATGGTTACATTCTGTCTGTGCACTATGCTCCAAAAAACCTAACAACGACTAACAATCTTATCGGAGCACTCGCCGACTGGGCAAGGCCCGAGTGAGAGTATAAATAAGCTTACACACATACACACACGCGAATTGTAACTAGATAGCTCGATAAATATCGCGTTAATTAGATGGTTAACACGAAACAATTCGCGAACGTTAACGGGTTATCAAACGGAAGTTATATGCCACCATACATTGATCGCGTTAGTTTATAAAGCCTAGTTTGACAGTGTGTGTATACCGCGTGATAAAATGCGTCAAAAATGCTACGTCGGAAGGCAATATTTTGCTTCAAATGAAGACTTAAAACAAAAATAATTTACACAAGCCCCAAATCTTTATTTCATTGTATTTTTCAATACAGCGTAGCATTGATGGTTAACTTTGCCGAAATGTAGAACTTATTTAAAAAAAAACAACCTTCTATAATTCACTTAAAAGAAATGGCAACAAGATGACAATTTGTTATTGAACCAAATGGCTTTACTGTGTTAGTCTAGACATGAACTTGAAACTGTTCGTAATCAATTTAAGTTATAATGAAGATTATTAAGAAGCTTGGGCATGTGAGCTGGCTATAATAGAGGCATTTAGCGCTCAACACTAAGAAAGTCAGTATTTGTTTTTGGTCTGTCGACTTATCGGTTTAGCACTAATTAGCACTAACAATTACATTTTCAGGTATATATATGAATCGAGGGATATTCTTCTTTAATAAATGTCACTTAGAACCTTCTCACATTAACCCCTCGGTATAGACATATAAAGTCATTGTTGTGTTTGCCATTAAAATAAAAAAAACAAACAATTTAATTGACGAAAGCTACGGAAATTACAAAATGCGAAATGAAACTGATTTTTTTTATATTTCTATTGTGTTTCAAAATAGAGGCAAAGCCATATTCCATATCAATAATATAATGAATACTTTAAACGATAACATTGAGGACTTGAAACAGTTTATCAAAAGTTGTTGTAGACATTTAATAACAGTTTTTGCATTATTATTATGCTTCATGGCTTCAAATTAGAACGCTATTTGTCATTTGTTTGCCAGTCACGCTTAGTAAACTAAACCGATTTCAGTCAGGATGTGCCAACTAACATCTGATATATGGTAGACGGACATTAGCCCCTAAGGCATAAGAACATAATACCCCTAGGACATTAGCCCCGAACACATTAACCCCCAATGACCCATAGGACATAAGCCCCTAGGACATTAGCCCCGAACTCATTACCCCCAAGGACCCATAGGACATTAGCCCCGAACACATTACCCCCAATGACCCATAGGACATAAGCCCCTAGGACATTAGCCCCAAACACAATAGCCCTAAGACCACTAGGACATTAGCCCCAAAGACATTAACCCCTAGGACGTTAGCCCCAAAGACATTAGCACCTAGGACATTAGCCACAAAGACATTAGCCCCTAGGATATTAGCCCCAAAGACATTAGCACCTAGGACTTTAGCCCCAAAGACGTTAGCCCCTAGGACATTAGCCCCTAGGACATTAGCCCCAAAGACATTAGCCCCTAGGACATTAGCCCCTAGGACATTAACCCCAAAGACATTAGCCCCTAGGATATTAGCCCCAAAGACATTAGCCCCTAGGACTTTAGCCCCAAAGACGTTAGCCCCTAGGACATTAGCCCCTAGGACAATAGCCCCAAAGACATTAGCCCCTAGGACATTAGCCCCTAGGACATTAGCCCCAAAGACATTAGCCCCAAAGACATTATCCCCTAGGACATTAGCCCCAAAGACATTAGCCCCTAGGACATTAGCCCCTAGGACATTAGCTCTGAACACATTATTCCATATGACATTAACCCTTAATAACCCTAGGACCTTAGCCCCTAGAACATTAACCCCAAATACATTAGCCCCCAGACCCCTAGAACATTAGCCCCTAGAACATTAGCCCTCAAAACATTAGCCCCCAAGACCCCTAGGACATTAGCCCCTAAGACAATAGCCGAAAACACATTAGCCCGAAGACCCCTAAGGCATTCGCCCAAAAGACATCAGCCCAAAGGACATTGGCCTCTAGGACATTAGCACCTAGGACATTAGCACCTAGGACATTAGCCCCTAGGACGTTAGCCCCTCGGACATTAGTCCCTAGGACATAAGCCCCTAGGACACTAACCCCTAGGACATTAGCACCTAGGGCAATAGCACCTAGGACATTAGCACCTAGGGCATTAGCACCTAGGGCATTAGCACCTAGGACATTAGCACCTAGGACATAAGCACCTAGGGCATTAGCCCCTAGGACATTAGCACCTAGGACATTAGCCCCTAGGACATTAGCACCTAGGGCATTGACCTCTAGGACATTAGCACCTAGGACATTAGCACCTAGGGCATTAGCACCTAGGATATTAGCACCTAGGGCATTAGCCCATAGGGCAATAACACCTAGGGCATTAGCCCCTAGGATGTTAGCCCCAAAACCATTAGCTCCTAGGACGTTAGCCGCTAGGACGTTAGCCCCAAGGACGTTAGGCCCTAGGACATAAGCCCCTAGGATATTAACCCCAAAGACGTTTTCCCCAAAGACATTAGCCCCTAGGACATTAGCCCCTAGGACGTTAGCCCCTCGGACATTAGTCCCTAGGACATAAGCCGCTAGGACATTAACCCCTAGGACGTTAGCACCTAGGACATTAGCCCGTAGGACGTTAGCCCCTAAGACATTAGCCCCTAGGACATTAGCCCCTAGGACATTAGCCCCTAGGACGTTAGCCCCTAAGACATTAGCCCCTAGGACGTTAGCACCTAAGACATTAGCCCCTCGGACGTTAGCACCTAGGACATTAGCCCCTAGGACGTTAGCACCTAGGACATTAGCCCCTCGGACGTTAGCACCTAGGACATTAGCCCCTAGGACGTTAGCACCTAGGACATTAGCCCCTAGGACGTTAGCCCCTAACACGCCTAGTTCATGTGTGTACTACTATTACTACTACTATTTGATCAGCCACGATTCTTAACATGATTTCATTTATAAACAGACCCTTGCTCTCCTGTCAGCTGTACAATGTGGACTGTTTCATACTGGTTACTACTACGAGGTAGAATCTGAATCCAGCGAATCTTCAAGCGAATCTTCAAGCGAATCCTCCAGCGAATCCTCCAGTGACACCTCTGTCTGTGATGATAATTCAAGCGAGCCATCTTGCCCGTGTAAGTAACAATAGCGACCATTCAAGTATTAGTAATAGTTAGATGACATAAAGTAAATTCTTGATGAATAATGAACGAGCCCTTATTATTCATTAAAAAATATATTCAGGTAATCTAATTGACTTAGAATACAGCTTCATTGGCTGATACATTGACAACGCAAAATCTGACACAGGGAAAGTATATCGGATAAGTGGCAGTAGGCGGACCTTTAAACACCCGCGAAAGGTGAAATCCTTAATGATTCTTGATTAACCGAATTTTATTTGACTATGTACTGTGATGGTACACGTCTAAAAATTCTGTTCTGTTCTGTGCTGTTCTTTACATTTAGGCATTGTCTTTGGAAACATGTGTATTCGGCTGCATGTTTATCTCACGAAATGCTCTTGAGTTATGGCCAAGGTTATCGTTTTAGCATAATGACAACGGCAATGACGCAATGATTCTTGCAAGCAAATAAATAACTAAATCAAAGATTATAAGTTAAAGGAGGTATCCAGTGTAAATTACATCCCGCATATAACATGTATAACAACAACGAACATCAGCGCCACCTTTTTTATTTTATGCCAATGACCGTTATAATATATCCATTTTAAATCCACATGCAATACAGAACAGAACAGAGCATAAATTTTATTGACATAAGGCCGTAGTCCACTCCATTGCAATAAGGCTGTAGTCCACTCCAGTGAAATAAGGCTGTATTCCAATTTAATGCAGTTAGGCCGTATTTCACTCCAGTGCAATAAGGCCGTATTCCCCTCCAATGCAATAAAGTCGTATTCCACTCCAGTGCAGTAAGACCGTAGTCCACTCCAGTGCAATAAGGCCGTATACCACTCCAGTGCAGTAAGGCCGTATTCCACTCCAGTGCAATAAGGCCGTATTCCACTCCAGTGCAATAAGGTCGTATACCACTCCAGTGCAATAAGGCCGTATACCACTCCAGTGCAATAAGGCCGTATACCACTCCAGTGCAATAAGGCCGTATTCCACTCCAGTGCAATAAGGCCGTATTCCACTCCAGTGCAATAAGGTCGTATACCACTCCAGTGCAGTTAGGCCGTATTCCACTCCAGTGCAATAAGGCCGTATACCACTCCAGTGCAATAAGGCCGTATTCCACTCCAGTGCAGTAACGCCGTATTCCACTCCAGTGCAATAAGGCCGTATACCACTCCAGTGCAATAAGGCCGTATTCCACTCCAGTGCAATAAGGCCGTATTCCACTCCAGTGCAATAAGGCCGCAGTCCACTCCAGTGCAATAAGGCCGTTTACCACTCCAGTGCAGTAAGGCCGTATTCCACTCCAGTACTCCAGTGCAATAAGGCCGTATTCCACTCCAGTGCAATAAGGCCGTATTCCACTCCAGTGCAGTAAGGCCGTATTCCACTCCAGTGCAGTAAGGCCGTATTCCACTCCAGTACTCCAGTGCAATAAGGCCGTATTCCACTCCAGTGCAGTAAGGCCGTATTCCACTCCAGTGCAGTAAGGCCGTATTCCACTCCAGTGCAGTAAGGCCGTATTCCTGTCCAGTGCAGTAAGGCCGTATTCCATTTCAGATTTTTAGGGCCTATCCCTGTAACTGTTTTATTGAAACGCCTTTAATCTTACCTTATTTTTTTATTTTATATATTACGGTAACAATGACGTAAATGTTTGTCTATATTTTAGCGCTCGACGTCGGCCAGTGTTGTGACGAATGTCCATACTGTACAGATGTAAATGCCATATGTGACACATACGGAAAAAGCAAAATATGCATCTGCAAAGACAGCTTCATATACGATTATGGAACCGAGATTTGTATTCCTGGTTAGTTTAGTTTTCATTACTTTAATTACATAATAACAGTGTGTGTTTACCACGTGATAAACTACGACTTAAATGCTACGTCGGAAGGCAATATTTTCCTTTGAATGAAGACTAAAACAAAGATAACTTCACTATTTCTTCTCCATTTTATATGAAACACAGTGCAGCCTACGCTGCTTACGGAGCCCCACCTTCGGTCTTTTACCAGAATTTGATTGAGAGTTTAGTATCTTAAAACACTTCGACAAACCTTTTCACAATACGGCCGTCTGACGGAGCACTGTCAAAACATTTTTTTGGAAGCAGGTTTGTCAAAGTGTTTGATGAAACTAATGACCTCCACAAATTTTGGTTATAAGACAAATGCGGGGCTTTTTAAACGGCATAGACTGCCCTTTGTTTCATTCAAAATAGTGTTGTAAATAAAAATTTATCTTTTATTTAAGTCTTCATTTGAAGCAAATTTTTGCCTTCCGACGTTGCATGTATGACGTAATATATCACGTGGTATACACATTCTATATATGGACGGTTTACAATGTCAGAGATCTTTAAATTTAACTACGCTGTATGTAGATCGCGTAGTAATCAAATCGAGCCATCAAATAACAGTAAAATGCATATGTTACCAAGAGGTTTATACACGGCGTTGAGTGATATTTGGCCAGAGTGACTCAAAATGACCCGAGACATATCCCTAAGTAAGATTCAATGCGTTGTACACAACGATAGCAATTTTATATAAGGCCAAAAAATAAATAATTGTTTGTTTAGGGTAACCTTCCCAAAAGTTATAGGTGGTAGGTAGGGATTTTTTTATTTGTTTTTATTCTTTTCTTTTCAAAATCTGTCGTAAGTTCAGAGTGTTTTCTTGCACATTGCAGTCTTTCCTATATTACTGTCATTGCCTGACTTTGTTTTATGATATAAACAATAATTCTGATTAAAATCTGCATTTATCCGCCCTTCGTAACTCTTTATTCGCGAACGAATATTTTTTTTTGCTCAGAAACGGAAAAAAAATAGTTAGGGTCGGCGCATTTTTATAGGTAGGGTCGGGTTACCCGAAACGGACATATTTTTTTTTTAGGCCTAAGCTCTGACAATTTTCTTTTTTTATAACAATGGCCCGAGACGTATCCCTAAGTAAGATTCAATGCGTGGTACACAACGATAGCAATTTTATATAAGCTATGACAATTATCTTTTTTTTCTTGCAATGGTATCATCTGGTGTCTAGTCCCTTAAAAATGTGATAACAGTATCGTCATTATGGTGTTATCCAAAAACGTCACCCAGGGAAGGATAATGTAACGGTTAATCAATATAAATTAGACATAGGAATAATCTCAATGTTAACATTTAAAATGTACAAACACATAATTCCATGCTTATGATTGGTGGCTTACCTTAAATAACTGAACTCCAGCTATATTCGTACTTGGCTCTGCTCGACATGGGAGATCACTGCGTAGGAGATCGCCGCTAGTGCTACCATTGAACGTTTTGATGGTAGAAACGTATTTACCACATCATAACTTTTCTAAAAAATGACAGTTTATTAATTATACTTTGCAATGTCATCGCAAGTCTTGCCACCCAAGTTTATTATGTTTCCTTTTATTCAAGATTTAAGAAATATTACATACCACTGAGGGTAATATGACATTATAAGGAACGGCCAGTCAGCCCCCGAAGGTAAAGCCACATGGCCGGAAGTGGTGTGTTATATTTTTTATATTATATCGAACACTTGTTTTACCATTTAATAATTTCAAAGCGCCTTTGATGTGTTTTATTGAACAATTCTAATAATAATTACTTGGGAAAAATGTCGTTGTGAAAATTGCAAGTAGCACTCACCAGTTTTATGACGTCAGCGGTCCATATTATATGACGTCAGAGGTCCATATTATATTTTTGACGAAGTCCGGACCGGCCAAAAATATGATATGGACCGCTGTCGTCATAAAAACTGGATCTTTAGTAAAATCATTGATATACGGACCGATCAACTTTATATACATAAAGAAGGGACCCATTCATGTAAGGTATAATATATCATATTATAAAACGAGAGTGGATATAATCTCTAGTTAGAGAGTAAAATTGTGAATGATTTGTCGTGAGACGGCTTTGTTAACAAACCGTAGCGCATGTTGGGACGATCCCGTTGCTCTTAATGATTTAATAAGTACCGGAAAGAAAGACTGTCGAATTATGACAGAAATCTTCTCTTTTCATACCAATTGACGGACCCCCTACGACGGATGGCCCTCCGACGACAGATGGTCCTCCGACAGATGGTCCGACGACGACAGATGGTCCTCCGACAGATGGTCCTCCAACAGGTAGCCCTCCGACAGGTGCCCCTCCGACGGGTACGACGCCGCCGCCGCCGCCTCCGCCGCCTACAACTACTACGACTCAAGCCCCTTGTGGTTTCTGTGAGGTCAGAAGCAACGTAGACCAAACGTGCAGTAAGTGTCAGGTAACCTGGCCCCAATATCACGAAAATACTAATGTCAAATCTCAATATTAATCTTAACTTATTTTACAACATAAAAGCATAGTGTTGTTCAAAATCTTGCATGTTTTTATACTTATTGAAAACATATTTTCTCATAGAATTGTTATTGAAAGATTTTGACAATATTTCAAAGAAAACTTATTCTAGAGCAAATAATATACTTGAGTAATTGTTAAAAGGCAATGAATTGTACTTAAGTACATCTTTTGGCTGTACAATATTTTTCCATTTGAATCTAGACCAAAAGTTTTGATCAACATATTCAATGATATAATGCGGTTTAAAAATGTCAAAAAACATAAAAAAATAATGAATTTTGAACTTTTATGGTAAAATGATTTGAAAGTGAGTTTGAGATTGGACTTAAGTATTTTCGTGATACTGGGGCCTGCTTGAGTTTAAAGGGCCTCGTTATATTGACATTGAAAAAATGCATAGTTTTCATAAAGGTCTATTTTTAAAAATCATTTAAATATACGACAGCAAATGGTTGTTTTGGTGGAAAACGTTAGTAAAACTATTGCAAAAAAATGACGAGTCCCTTTAATTTAGATTGCTTGGTTCGCCCCTGAGATGGCATATCACGCAAAGTTTTCAATTAAATCGATAACAGCGCAACATAATATAGACAATGATACCTTCGTAATATTGTCCTGGTGGGCTTCGATTTTGCGGTTTTATACGAAGCGCTCCACAACCAAATTCTGTGCACCGGTAAGTTCATTCGGAACTCCTCGGTCATTTTATCGAAAACAACCTCGGATGTATGCCGGTACATCAGTTGAAGTAGTGCGTATTTTTTTGAATAATATCATTCATTAAATGTAGTGTTTAAGAGTTCTATTTCTTGTTCTCAGTTTAGTTTAAATTGTTTGCCAGTGAAGTGTTTTATTGCAAACATAATTAAGATTCCCAAGGGTTAAGTCATAATGTTTAACTGCTAAGTAAGATTACTACGTGATCTATTTGCAGCGGACTTAAACGTACCACTTTTTGAGTATGTAAACCGTCCAAATACACCCGAGGTTGTTTTTGAAAAAAAAATGGCCGAGGAGCTCCGAATGCGGTAAGTTAGCTTAAAGCACCTCTGACCCCCCCCCCCCCCCCGTGTAAACAACGTTGTTAACTTAGTTCTGAACCACTGGGCCATAAGTCGCGAAATGGGTCCTGTGGAAGCACTAACATTGTCATCGAAGAAATAATTACAAGCGTGAGGATAATTATATTCATACTGTGAACACTTTGTAAAATTGAATCAAAATAGCAGTGACTGCTTTGGCAGGTTTTCATTCTTAAATTAAATGTCTCACTTATCCTGCTGATATATTAGCTTTAAAAATCGGAAATACTTTATTCTCATTGATTTGATTCAAAATACATGCTATGTGAAAAACACTTATACTTATCTTTTAATTTGACTTAACAAGTTTTGATAAATTGACTTTATTAAGAAAATACTAGATTGTTTTTTTATGAATACCTACCCTACTTATCAGCCAAAGTGTCTTGCAAACATGAACATGTCAATTTTACCTCATCACGACTCATTTTCATTGCTGACGTCATATTGAGTTGAATTTATTTTCATATGTCAGTATATGTTCTGTATAATACGAAAGGGGCATAGACTGCCGTTTGTTTCGTTTAAAATGATGAAGAAAAATGAAAGATATATTTGTTTTAAGTCATCATACGAAGCAAATTATTGCATTCATACGAAGCATTTATAACGTAATTTATCACGCGGTATAAACACACTCGTTCTGTCTTACAGTAAATGATGGGCACGGGGAGCCATGCCAATCCGATCCCGACAGCTGCTGTGGAGATGATCTGGAATGTGATGGGACATGCCAGTGTAAAAATCGGCAACTTGAGTACGACCATAGTGTGTCTGCTTGCTGTAAGTCAGAATAGCATGGTAATCTACCAGTCAATTGTAACCACGCCCCCGGTCCGGGAATATACCGGGGATAGCCGGGGAAATGGGCCGTATTGTTAACTTCCAGGTGACACCGCAGTGCCGGGTGAATTCAGTGGTTTTGTCGTCGTGAAAAAAAGCGGAGAATGGGCCTTACCTATGGTCTCTGGAGTGCGGGGGCATTTGGCAGGGATTTTACTAGCAGTTCGTCCTCGCAGGGCGGAGATTTTACACAGGCTTGGCTGGACCAAAAGTCAAAGTCCCCGCTAATCCCCGGACCTGGGAGGGCCGTGGTTACAATTGACTGGTACAGAACAGTGAAGTTACTTATTATGTGTGGCATTGAACTTATTTATTATAGCGTGTTCATTCTTGAAAAAAATATTCAGCAAACGTTATTTAGCAAACATTATGTTTGCTGGATTTAGTTTGATACGAATAGTCATTCTATCATTTACGGACCAGGTCCGTGTATATACCGTCTTTTCGTTTTTCGTTTTTTACAATTGAAAGTAAAACACGAAAAAGGAACATACACATCCTTTTTCGTTTTTCTAATGATTGAAGAGAAAACCAAAATTGATAGTTTTTTCATTTTCTCATTTAATCATTAAAAATGAATAACGGAAAACGGTATATACAGGATAGCTTATTTTTCTTTTTTCATTTTACACTTTTTTACCTTCGGGCCATTATCAACATGCCGGGGCTATTATCACTCATTGGCCCCGCGCGGCCATATATTAATCTCTAAATCTTACACCCCCATGTAAGATGAGTCACGCATAACAACGCGCCAGTTCTTATTTCGTTTATTGTATGGTTTATGAAAAGTATATTATGTAATTTTAATAAAGCGGAATCAAAAATATAAGTTTACAATACTTTTAATTAAAATTTAAAAGTTAGTAATCGTTAAAGCGCGATTTTTAAAGGAACTATTGACGTCGATAGTGATTTAAAATTACTGCGCTTTATGACGTCAGTACACAACCCCCGCACGCGCTTTTTGGTGAAATGTACAACAGTGCGTTTTCAACGTCAATTTTTCAACAAATTCATAATTTTAGGTATGCAAGAAAAAAAATCAATCATGTGTTTCCGGTACGGATCGAAAACTCCGACCCTCGGGCACGCTGCGTGACCGGTAACTCGGCAAGCCTCGTTACCGGCTGACGCGCGTGCCCTCGGGTCGGATTTTTCAATCCGTACCGGAAACACATGATATATACTTATAATCCGGTACTTCGGAACCAGATTGGTATAGATTTTTATCTTATGAGTCGTCCTGTATTATCCGGTACTTCGGAGCCAGATTGTAATAGATTCTCATCTTATGAGTGGTCCTTTATTAACCGGTACTTCGGAGCCAGATTGTAATAGATTTTCATCTTATGAGTCGTCCTTTATTAACCGGTACTTCGGAGCCAGATTGTAATAGATTCTCATCTTATGAGTCGTCCTTTATTAACCGGTACTTCGGAGCCAGATTGTAATAGATTTTCATCTTATGAGTCGTCCTTTATTAACCGGTACTTCGGAGCCAGATTGTAATAGATTCTCATCTTATGAGTCGTCCTTTATTAACCGGAACTTCGGAACCAGATTGTAATAGATTCTCATCTTATGAGTCGTCCTTTATTAACCGGAACTTCGGAACCAGATTGTAATAGATTTTCATCTTATGAGTCGTCCTGTATTATCCGGTACTTCGGAACCAGATTGTAATAGATTTTCATCTTATGAGTCGTCCT
This sequence comes from Mya arenaria, assembly GCF_026914265.1. Lineage (NCBI taxonomy): Eukaryota > Metazoa > Mollusca > Bivalvia > Myida > Myidae > Mya > Mya arenaria. The sequence continues at coordinate 58,597,277 of NC_069131.1, forward strand.
TTATTAACCGGTACTTCGGAACCAGATTGTAATAGATTTTCATCTTATGAGTCGTCCTTTATTAACCGGTACTTCGGAACCAGATTGTAATAGATTTTCATCTTATGAGTCGTCCTGTATTATCCGGTACTTCGGAACCAGATTGTAATAGATTTTCATCTCATGGGTCGTCCTTTATTAACCGGTACTTCGGAATCAGCTGTGTTATATATTTCTATTTTCATCCAAAAGTGAAGCCGTTTACTCTCTTATCCTTTTAGATCATTGAATACGACATTATTGTTCTTGAAAATAGAATAGCGCTGAAAAGGGCCCGATCATGATTAAAAAAAAATACTCTGTATGACGAAATATATGTGTCTATATCATACATAAACACACTCAGTGCTGGGCCACGATTTCAACGACGTTATTTCCGAAATGACGTTACGAATGCATACAGTTTGGCGTTCATATTTGCTTATGCATTTCAGGCCTACGTTGAAAAGAATAAAGGTTTCTGTTTCAGTGTAAGATCGTAATAAGTTTTACCTCGTGACCCCCCAAAATAAATATTTTATTCCTGGTTACGCACCTCGTGAAGTATATTCGGTGCCCATTCGGTGAAATATATTTTTCTATTTTGCTCTTAATAAACAAAAGTATCCTCCAAATCGTAGCAATGGAATAGTTTCAATTAATATGTGACAGCTGATGTTCGTACTGTGAATGTTTTTCTTCTTTCAGATTGTATTGAAACAAAACGTATCGAACATCAATGTCCTATATTCATCAATGGACAAGTGCGTTTATAGGCTTACCTCATCTTTAAAGACTGTAGTGTTATCTTGCAGGCGGAGACGATCTAGGAGATCCCTGCTTCGATCAAGTGGCGACAATTGGTCGTACGTGTATTGTTTAGGCAAGCTACTTATACTATTACGACTTAAATGACATGTTGCAGGTAGAGATGATCGAGGAGATACCTTCGTCAGTGAAATTGCGATATTTGGTCGTACGCGCGTTATTTAAGCTGACTTCGACTATAAAGACTTAAGTGTTATTTTGCAGGCAGAGATGATCTAGGAGATCCCTGCTTAAACCAAAAGGCGACATCTGGTCGTACGTGCGTTGTTGAGGAAGGCTTATAGTATTACGACTTAAATTATATGTTGCAGGCGGAGATGAGCTAGGAGATCATTGCTGCTACCCAGGCACTACAACTGACGAATGTATGGATAGAGACGGCAACACCGAGTGCGACGAGGTTAACCAAGTATGTGTTTGTAAGCAAGGCCGGACACAGATGGGTGACGTTTGCTGTAAGTGCTCTTCATGAAAATCATCTTTTAATTTTAACATTTGAATTCACGTTAAAGCATGTTATGAAGTCGAGCTGGTTTTTTGCATGTCTATGTGTATTAGTTTTGTGTAAATCTGATTGGATTTTGTCACTCTCTGTCGTATGTTTACCATGTTTACTCATTTTCGGAGAAGAGGATGTATACAATCAGTAGCAGATATTCATGTATATTTCAAGTCAGTACGATTTACTTCCTTAATTACAAACATATTCCTAATTAAGCAATTTGTTTTATCACAGTCTTGTATATATGCTTGCAAAGTAAAAAGTGAATGCAAATATCGGTTTTATTATCAATTAAGTACAACTTTAAAAGTGATAGTATTTTGGATTTCAATTCAAAAGCCCATTGAAAAAATAGCGTAACTGCTGAATGGCGCTGCCTCTCAGATCTCGGTCTAAAATACGGGAAATTGTGTAATTTAGCCATATTAGTTCGTTAAGGAGTTTAAGATATACACTATTACACAATACTTAATTGAAAGAAAATAGAAAAAAACTTAATCTACACATTAATTCTAAGCTTCCCCAGTCGTCGATGGTCAAATTTACACCCAAAATATTTGTTTATTCATCAAAATATTCCCATTCATGGTTTCGCACAAAACCCACGCAGAAATGGAGGAACAAATACCATATCCACTGGTGGAGCGCTTTGTTAACTAATCCGTCGTTTATGATTTATAAATGCAACCTTATTTACTATGGTATCTTAATGTCTAGTATTGTATATATATCTTATCCAAAATGAACAAGAACTACACCTCCTCCGGCAATGTCTTACCCATACAAGCATATGTCTATGTCACTAAATATCAATTGATAATTATCCTTGAAACGTATTTGTCTCCATATTGACTTTCAGAGTCTTTATGATATGTATGAATTGACTATTTCTGTAACATAATTGATATCACTTAGTATATTATTACCTTCACTTGTGTTTATACAAACAAATTACTATCTGAATATTACTATCACTCTTTATAACATTGTAATTGTAAGTTTTTACGAAAAATTACATAGCCGAACAGAACCCCTGGTGTTTTATACTGTTGTCTGAATAACTTAGTTGACACGGTGTGATACAGCACTATTTTGTAGACGAGATAAAACAACAGTGGCCCTGCTAAGCTTTACACGTACATGTATAGGTGGTGATTACTTTACGTACTATTAATCACTTATTTCGAATTCCTGTACCCGATAACCAATAATTAACATGCGTTTTATATATAATTTCCTATGCATGTTGTTGCATACATTGTAACCTGAATTAGTAATAAAATGAGTGTACCGAAAATGCTATAACTCAATCAAAAAAGTTTGTAGTATTGTTGGATGGGCTGTTCTGCAGTTAGTTTAAACTTTATTTAATTTACGATGAGCGGGATTGTGTTTTTGTGTTGTGGGGGAAACCCAGATTAAACTCGCATACGGATGTGAAAAACTTTTTTGAAAAGAAAATGGATGGTAAAACAATTTACAGATACATGAAGTCGTTATAGTTGAGTTCAGTTAATGTGATTTGAGATCAGAGGTCTTTAAGGTTTGTATTATGCCCAGGGATTTGTCGGTCAACGTGAAAGGGAAGTGTATGTAAACGGCCCTAAATGTATAACTGTATTTTATTCATTAGCATTTTCTTATTACTGTTTGGTATTCCATCCATATAAAATGATTACTCAGAGCTGCTAATGAATATAAGGCTCCGCATGCTGTCTAATGTTATTCTTATTAATGCTGCAGGCGTTTGTACATGGCAGAGTTGTGTTTACTATCATGAGATGTGTATCGTTATTAAAGTATAAAACATTGAATTGTGTTTATACACACTGACAACCCAACTTCATATAACACTAGTCTAAAATCATTAATTTGTGAAGTCGACGTGTTTAATGAACATCTTTATATTGTATTGCAATTACTAATATTACGTCATTTTATAAGGAACATTATTTGCATTCACTCATCAAACGTTACAATTATTTGTATTTGTTTAAGCAATATTTATTCTTTATTAGTACATTTAGCAAACACATAAATTGCATATGTATAATAAAGGATTAGAGCTAATACCTCTCTCCTTAAAGGTAATGATTTATATTGACATGATTAATGATAAAAGGTAAATACAACATTGCAGGCGCTGATTGTGCAGAAGACAAGAAGTGTTGTAAAACTGGGGACGACTGCGGAGACGTAGAACTGGGGGAGTGCTACTGTAAATACGGCACAAAACCTGACGGTGTCACGTGTTGTAAGTCGACCAATAGATAGTTTTTAGAGTTTTTTTTAGACTTTATTTCAGATTACAATAGGCAATACGCCCATGCGTACCCAGTCATTATAATATGTTTATGCATAAAGCATAGTCAATGGTCATTCAATGGTCATTCAATCTTCAAATCACACAATTACAAATTGGTTTAACAATCACAGTAGCATAAAATAACACAGCTAGGGGAATAAATAAATATTATCTGATTACTCCCTTTAAGATTTATTTAAATTAATATTTTAACACACTATTGAAAATACCTGCGCTGACCTTTAACTTTGACCATGATCCTGTATATGAAATATGCACTCTTACTCCAAGTAAGATTTACCACAATTAATACAATTGTTTCAATATACTAAAAAGGATGAAGAAATGTTGAAAACAATTGTTCTTATGAAGGATACCAAGTTTAATTTGAAAGAAAGGTGCAGACAACATTGCATTTCTTCCTTATGAGAGGATGCTAGATCACAGTAAATGTTTTAGCATTCACCAATCGTTAATATTGTTTTGCGATTTTAGCTATTAAAAACAAGGTTACAGTTATGTTAGCAGTAATTCGTATTTTCCATAAATGCATCAGTTATTAAGTAGTTAAAGGTTAAGCACTCAAAATGTATGTTTACAATACATGTGTATGTACTGATTTTGAATAAGAGTGTCACTTTAAAGGTACAAAATATAGAACGATGGCAGTTTCTTTTTAAACTTAAAGATGCACTCTTACTTCCAAATAGATTCACCACAATAAATACAATTCTTTAAATATACCAGACAGGATGGATAAATGTCAAAAACAATGGTTCTTATGAAGGAATTCGAGTTTAATTGAAAATAAAGGTGAGGAAAACACGGTTTTCTACCTTACGAGATTATAGAAGATCACAGTTCATCTTTTTGTGACGTAATACCGTAATACTTTAATCAAAGTTATATTTAAGATATAATTAAGATTTAATTAAATGTATATGTGTCTACATACTGTATGTTTAGTAATGTAGGGCATATTTGATTGTCATTTGAATATGGAGATGGTTGACAGCCGACCTGGTACAAATGTACAAAATGGTCATGTTAATTACAAAAACGTGTATTCCTGTGGTTGTAAAGCTGTCATATGTAGACAACAAATTAGTATAAGAGAGATGATTTTGGATGTGAAAACAGAGGGGTGTTAGGCAAGGCAAGGAAGGCGGCCTTGAGTCCTTAATGGACGGCAGTTAGGATGCGGGATTACCTTAAATGTCATGCTGTATTTAGAACTTATGATTATACTTAAAAAGAATGTTGAACAATAAAGAACTGACATTCGAACGGTTGTTGTTTAATAACTTAAAGACTTCCAACAGTTTAAGTGAACACTTAGAGAGTTCTGTGGCTGTTACGTCACACGAGTGTTTTGGTTGCCGTGACGCAGCATAAAGGCCAATGCTGATGAACTTGGGAACGCGAACGTGGAGTACTGATGACTATTGGATCACATTTGAAATAAAAAAGAAAAAGGTACATGATGACAACTGGGGTTCGAGTGACTATGGACATTGCAGCGCGACCAGGCCACGGGACAAAAGTTAGTGACGTTTTATTACTTTGTATTTCTTGCCTAGATATGACATGTGTTGCTATAATTTTGGAATATTTAACGGGGCAACATTTTAAAGTTTTGGATAATAAATGCAATCAGAGCAAAGCTGTTCTTTTGAAAGAACCCCTAAGCAATCTAATTTCTGACTTAACAACGTTCCACATTATTTAGAACAATAAAACCATTTGATTTAAATAAGAATAAACTAAAGAATGAGTATTTAAGGTAACAAAGATAAAAATATTGAGAAATTCGATGATAAAAAAAAAGTAAAACAGGTGTGAAAAAACCGTTGTTAAATGAAAACGAAGAGCTTGTCATGTATTGAACTTAATCATTTAAGTACATTATTGAATAACTATGAAAAAGAAAACTAAGTCATTTAAGGACATTAATTGAACAATTAACATGGAAAGAAATGTTATTAAAAGAAGTCTGAGTAAACTAATTTAGCAGGTCTAACATTAATGAAAGTTGCATAAATACAAAAAATGATGACTCATACTCAGGGTTTAGTGCAAACACTGAAGGTAATACAAAATGTGATGTTTTTATGTCAAAGAAGGAGAAAAATGGCAGGTTTTAGTTGTCATGTAACTGTAAGCCATTGTCAAACAAATCAGATAGGTAAATGAATTCAATGTTACCTGTAATTAACTTGACATTAATGATATGAAATCATTAAAATTAAGTAAGGTTATAGTTGTGTAAATAATTGTAGTATTTTGTCAATATATCATTTTATATAATTTTGAGTAAATTGGTGATGGTTTTAAAGTTTTGAAATTCATATAAATAAATCATTGTTTGGATCATAGTAAGGTCTGAGAGAGAAAGCGTGCAAAACGAAAAGTAATTTCTTAGATGTCATTATATAAGTGTATCGCCTGAATACGGCAAGTAATTTTCAATTTCGAAATCACTAATAAAATTGTTTGTTAGGTAGTAAATAATCTAATTAAATTATTTAAGTAACTCACAGATTAGTTTGGTAAAACTAATGAATCAATTATAAAGTTGTAAGTTATCAGATGATAACATGATGGTAACATGTTAAGCTAGAGTTTAGCTTTCTTATAACTATGAAGATGTACAAAGTTGTACAAAGATAAACAAAGATAGTGGTCAAGAAAGACCAGGTTTCTTAAAAGTGATTGGAGATGATATGTTCAAGATATTGAATTTCAACACAATTGTTGGACTCCTGTGAAGTCACATTAGGGTGTGAGTTATTTAATAAATTAATTGAATCACTTATGTATTAGTTTTCTTATAATAATAAAAGTTGTCAAATGATAAACATAACGGATCATCAATCTTGTTCTAAATATCTGTGTTAGTTATCGGCTGATAAGCAAACAGGACAGAACGGAATTAATGCACATGTTGAATGAAAGGGTGTTTTAGTGTGGTAAAGGTAACATATAAGCTTTGTAAAATATTGCATTAAAATGTGTTCTGAATATTAAGATAAAAACGCTGTTCATGAAAATAAAACGTTCACAGAAAACTTAGGACAAACATTCATTAAATCCAACATAGAAAACACTTACGCGCTGATACAGTAATAAATTATAAATGGGGCCACTTTCAAAATATAAGCCTGCTTGAAAATATCAACACAAAAGTTTATGGTAATAGCAACACCTATGTCAATGAAAGGTTTTAGAAGTACAGGTAATATGTCACGTGATACGAACAGTCAATGTCAACATACTTCTTCAGCGGATATCGAGATAATATACCTAGTGGTGATATTGTGTTAAGTGGTCATCGGTGTTTCATAAAGGATCGAACTATATTCTGGTATTGCGTATGTGATGTGCTAACCAATTGGTTACACTTCGGAATAGCCAGAGGAGCTAAGCACACATTCTCGTATGACCTGTGCTCGGTTTGACGTCACATGATCAAGTCTTTAGGACCGTGATGATTCCTGTGTGATGGACAACACCAACTTGAGATCGTTAGTATCTTCAATAACATGAACACTTGCACACATCTATATAAGTACACTTCAAGAATTAGCAGTCGTATAATGGCAGAACATTTCGAGTGGGTGGGGACATTCTACAATCAAACAACCCCTTGGCTATAAACTCTACAGCTACAACAACACGGCAGCGGCAACAACAACAACGATGATTTCCTGTCTTCAGAATGATAACCTGAAAAGCAGCGCTACATAAAACATTGACTAAATACCAAATTTGACAACAGTACTGTCAGTGTTAATTACTTGGACTCAATCTGCAGTGTTATTTTCTAATTGTTAACTATGTTTATTAATTACCTGATGGCTAATTACCAATAAGTCTATATTATGTCAGAAATTTTGACAAATATGGTGTCAGTTTACTTTCTATTTCTTACGAAAAGAAAATCTTGCATTAAAAAGGGATGGTATCTACGTATCTATACAATTTGATCATCATTGTTTGAGATTTAGGCACAGATTTTCTTTGGCGTATTTTTTTTTGTCGGAATTATCTTTTTTTTTAATTTACCTGTTTGGGGTTGAAAAACATATTTACTTACGATTTTATTTATCTTATTTATCTATTCAATTATAAGCATTGTTTGGGGTTGAAGCAAAGATTTTCTTAACAATCTTGATAAAAAAGGGGACGAATGTGACGTAATACCGTAATACTTTAATCAAAGTTATATTTAAGATATAATTAAGATTTAATTAAATGTATATGTGTCTACATACTGTATGTTTTAGTAATGTAGGGATATTTGATTGTCATTTGAATATGGAGATGGTTGACAGCCGACCTGGTACAAATGTACAAAATGGTCATGTTAATTACAAAAACGTGTATTCCTGTGGTTGTAAAGCTGTCATATGTAGACAACAAATTAGTATAAGAGAGATGATTTTGGATGTGAAAACAGAGGGGTGTTAGGCAAGGCAAGGAAGGCGGCCTTGAGTCCTTAATGGACGTCAGTTAGATGCGGGATTACCTTAAATGTCATGCTGTATTTAGAACTTATGATTATACTTAGAAAGAATGTTGAACAATAAAGAACTGACATTCGAACGGTTGTTGTTTAATAACTTAAAGACTTCCAACAGTTTAAGTGAACACTTAGAGAGTTCTGTGGCTGTTACGTCACATTTTAGCACTCACCAATCATATAATATTTTTGTGTTTTCAGCTATTAAATACACGGTTACAATTTTGTGATCAGTAATTAATATTTCCAAATGCACTCTATAGTAAGTAGTTAAAGGTGAATCACTCAACATTTGTGTTTGTTGTACAATTGTATGTATTGATTTTGAAAAAGAGTGCCTCATTAATGTTCTCCAATAACTATTTTTGTTACAAACTGAGCCCGCTTACTTGATATGATGAACAACTAAATTGTAATGATATATCACAAAATATTAGTTGAAAACTAATGATTAACTACCAATAATCCATTTTATTTTTAGGCCCCAGCGAATGCCCGGCTGGTCAAGTATGTGACGCAAGTGGAGATTGTGTTGGTAAGAGTGCCTCCCCGCGTCATTTTAAATACTTTTTGAATCATTTAAAGATGCACTATTTCTCCCAAATAAGATTTACCGTATTTAATACAATTGTTTTAATCTAGCAAAAAGGATAAATTAATGTCGAAAACAATGGTTCTTATGAAAGATACTGCGTTTAATTTGAAAGAAAGGTGCAGAAAACACGGTATTTTTGCCTTCTGAGACGATAGTAGATCACAGTAAGTCTTTAAACAAACTGCATAAAACATCAAAATTTTAACTTAAATATAAAAATCTGCGATCTTATTTATTGTCAGCAGTTTTATATAACTTGTTTCCGTGCATTTTCGGAATAATTGGCTCGTTCCTAGACAAACAATAAAAAAAGTTGTCAAAACGTTCAACCTGTGATAGTGCTACTTAAAGGTCAAAGGATTGTTTTATTCATCCCAAATGCTGTAAAAGCACAAAAAGTTAAGCTTACCTATTGTTTGGTCTATCCATACCATTGTAACATTCTAAACTGATTGCTATTTATGCCCAGATATTTGTTTGCAATTTTTCTTTTTGTAAGTATTTGGTAAAAAAGACCATGAAAATCATTTTGGACCTAACAATGTTCATGTTGAGTTATACTGTTTTCTACAGCATCGACATCACACGGTCAAATTCTTATCACGAGTATCATGACTTGAAGTTAATAAGGGAGTGATTTTTCACTCCAATTTCCATCCACAAAACAATCGTTAATTACGCAATATTATAGCTACCAGTATCCGGTACACATATTATATTGCGTAACTAATGATTATGTGTTTCATGGAATGATGAACGATGACTTCGAGCATTATCACAACACAGTTAACATACCATTAAAAATCCACCATTCGAGCGACGATGTTTTTTCCGGAAGTCGCCATTTTGATTGAATGTATTGAAACCAATGCTAAACCGTTCGATATTCATTATAAAACTCCACGCATCGGTTATTTCCCTTCACAAAAAAACACTAAAACTGCGTATAAAGATTATAATTGATTCTATTTCTGCTTTCAAAAACGCTAATTATCACAAGATTCCGGTTGGCGATGAAAATATAGGTGCGGTCTCACATTTTTTATATAGCTTTCTACATTTTCAAAAAAAGGTGCGGTAAATCCTCGGAACGAAACATCAATTTGATATGGCCTTAGTGTATAGTTTGACCCCTCAACGCATGTACATGTATGTTAAAACATACCGTGTGAACATGTCCTTAGGTTGTGACGAAACGATTAGTTTCACTATGTATATCATCTTTATCATCATCAGCATCGTAAAGTATATTTCAGAGCATTTATTCTAATTACAGTGCCACTAGGCGGGCCATGTGGTCGGTCTGCCAACGACTGTATTAGATCAGCAGGAATAAAGTGCGAGAACGTCGTTTGCTGTAATGATAGTAAGTGAAAAGCATATGTGTTGCATGTATTTGGATAATGGCATTTCGTCAAGAATTTGTTAAGGCGAGCACTTATCTCCAATAAGTCGGTATTTTTTTTAAACCCCGTTAGCCATACTTTGAGGCTTTAATAATCGCTATATTCGACAATTTATAAAGTATGTATAATTCTAACGCCGACTATGCGGAATACGCTAGAAACTATATAGTTTTATGTAGCATTAGCAAGTGTTGTTAAAGGCGCATCCACTGCAGGCGGTCAAACGTAATTTATTTTTGCGGAATGATCTTCTGAAAACGTTTTTAGTTTTTGTCTTTAAATTAGTCACTTTTTGCATTAATGTCTGGAAACTATTGTATTTGACAATTCTTGTTCTAAGCAACACACTTTCATACCAAGATATTTAATTCTATGTACCAAATATTTTGAAATGATTCACTTAAGAAAATCAGGGTCGGACCCAATTTGTTAAGGCGGAACCATACTTATTGTCCTAATCGTAATAATTGGATAAGAATGGATTGCATAATGTTGCTCCCAAATAATTAACATTTAAATTATAATACGCTTAGCCAAGTTCGATTTATTTAAGTTAAATTATGTATAAAACTTCTTTTTTTTCAGATGGTTGGCCAGCTTGTAGTGAGAAGTTCTGTGTGTGTGAGACTGCAATGGGCTATAAATATGATGATGCCACGGAGGGTTGCATATATACTGGTGAAAACCATTCAGACCTAAAAGATGATTGCCTTAGCTCCATTGGGGATATGGGAAATTTGGGAAATTTGGGATAAGCGATAACCTTATGTTATATCTAGTTACTGTATGCCAGACAAAAGCCTTAATCCTTAATTTGCCCTCTTATAAACGACCGTGCACTCAATTAAATGCATTTTTATTGTCACCAAATGCTTCGGAAATTGTACTTTCAATATCAAATAAACCATAAGTTCATCTGTCATTTGGTCTGTTTAAAAAAAGTATATTTTTTTCCGAATAATCGATCATGCGATTCTTATTCCGGAACACTGTGTAAATTGAAGTCCAACGGGATTGAACTGTGTGTACATAAAGATCCCATGGAATTGATTTGTGTGTACATTGAGGTCCAATTGGACTGACTCTGTGCACATTGAAGTCCTATTGGATTGAACTCTGTGTATCGAGATCCTATGGAACTGATCTCTGTGTACAGTGAGGTCCAATTGGACTGAACTCTGTGTACATTGAAGTCCAACGGAATTGATCTCTGTGTACATTAATGTCCTATGGAATTGATCTCTGTGTATAGTGAGGTCTAATTCGACTGAACTCTGTGTACATCGAGATCCCATGGGATTGAACTCTGTGCACATCGAAATCCCAGGTAATTGAACTCTGTTTACAGTGAGGTCCAATTCGACTGAACTCTGTGTACATCGAGATCCCATGGGATTGAACTCTGTGTACAGTGAGGTCCAATTCGACTGAACTCTGTGTACATCGAGATCCCATGGGATTGAACTATGTGTACATTGAAGTCCAATGGGATTCAACTCTCTGCACATCGAGATCTCATTTGATTGAACTCTGTGTACAGTTAGGTCCTATGGGATTGAACCTTGTGTATATCGAGATCCCGTGTATTTGAACTCTGTGCACATCGAGATCCCGTGAAATTGAACTCTGTGTACAGTGAGGTCGAATTGGACTGTACTTTACACATTGAAGTCCAATGGGATTGAAATCTGTGCACATCGAGATCCCATGGAATTGATTTCTGTGTATGATTAGGTCGAATTGGACAAAACTCTGTGTATATTGAAGTCCAATGGGTTTGAACTCTGTGCACATCGAGATCTTATGGAATTGATTTATGTGTACAGTGAGGTCCATTGGGATTGAACTGTCTGTACAGTGTGGTCCAAATTGATTGAACGTTGTGTACGGGTCCCAGTTTAATTGAACCATGTGTACAGTGAGGTCCAATTGGACTGAACTCTAAACATTTAAGTCAAATGGGATTGGACTCTGTGTACAGTGAGGTCCTATGAGATTGAACTCTGTGTACAGTGAGGTCCTATGGGATTGGACTCTGTGTACAGTGAGGTCCTATGAGAGTGAACTCTGTGTACAGTGAGGTCCTATGGGATTGAATTTTGTGTACAGCGAGGTCCCATGGGATTCCCTGACTTTAGGCTTACAATATGTGAATGTTCCCTTTATATTCAGCATAGGTAGTGCATAAAGAATTTACTATTCTAAATCTTAAAAGTATACTTTATGGCCTGGTTTCACATTTTCTTATGTATTTTACAATGCCATCTGCTTCTAGTTATTATAATGATAATTGTTATTTAAATGGAACATTCTGAGTTTATAAGCTCTTTATAATATATATGAATATGTATGACGAAGTTGTTTCGAACAATAGCTGCCACAATTAAATAATAACTTATTAAAAGCATTCACTTTTGTTCGCGATAAAGAAGTTGAGTTTTGATAACTCCGCACAACATGTAGCAATTATGATGTGTGTGTGTGTGTGTGTGTGTGTGTGTGTGTGCGTGCGTGCGTGCGTGCGCGTGTGTGTGTGTGTGTGCGTGTGTGTGTGTGTGTGTGCTTTCTTTAGAAAAGGGTTTTAGTCCGAAACGTGCTCTCTCTCAGTACATGATTGTGTATGAACACTTTTGCATTGACCGTAACTATGCACTGTCCAAATATGAGGCTTGGAATATAAACAATTTATAGTGCATACTTACAGTGTTCTCTCATATATCAAACTGACTGTACGAGTTTGAGCAGCATTTACTTTGATATTTCGGTGCTGGTTTAATATTTGAGAATGTATAAAAAAGGTTGTTTTGCAATCGTAACAACTCGGCCATCTCCGGAAAGCTTTATAGCTATTGAATTATGGTCAAGGTGTTCAATCGTAACAACTCGGCCATCTCCGGAAAGCTTTATAGCTATTGAATTATGGTCAAGGTGTTCAATCGTAACAACTCGGCCATCTCCGGAAAGCTTTATAGCTATTGAATTATGGTCAAAGTGTTCAATCGTAACAATTCGGCCATATCCGGAAAGCTTTATAGCTATTGCATTATGGTCAAGGTGTTCAATCGTCACAACTCGACCATCTCCGGAAAGCTTTATAGCTATTGAATTATGGTCAAGGTGTTCAATCGTAACAGCTCGGCCATCTCCGGAAAGCTTTATAGCTATTGAATTATGGTCAAGGTGTTCCAATCGGTAGTTTTGTTCATTTGTTTGACTTTTTTCAAGAAATATTTGTTTGTTAAAATATCACATTTGTTTTATCACAATATTTCGCTGTGAAACTTAAAAACAATCTACTTCTTATAAGAAGAAGTGAACTACTAAGAAAAATAAGAAAAAAAATGTATGAACGTAATTAGATCTAGGTAACTAGAAACTCTCATCAGAACAATGCATTTCTGTGATAAATAATAATGGTAATCTTAATATAACAATACCTATCTATCATGAATAATAATATTTACCTTATTAGCACAATGCAATTTTATGATATTTAATGATGTTACCTCAAAATTACAATTCATATCGATGGTAAATGAGAATGTTAATCACGATATTACCATTCATATCTATGTCCATGATGATGTTTACCTCGATATTACCATTTATATATGTCCAATAATGATGTTTACCTCAATATTACTGTTTAAATATATGTCCAATAATGATGCTTACCTCGATATTACTATATATATATATATATATATATATATATATATATATATATATATATATATATATATATATATATATATATATATATATATATATATATATATATATATATATGTCCAATAACGATGCTTACCTCGATATTACTATTCATATCTATGTCCAATTATGATGAGTACCTCGATATTACTATGCATGACTATGTCCATTAATGATGCTACCCTAAATAGTGCTATGCATATCTGTGATTAAAAATAATGAAATATTGTATGCGTTATGATCAAGGACTGTTAACAGTATTGGTGTGATCACGAATATGACATGTTTAACAATGATATATTTCTAGTCTTCTTTTTATGAATTTGTTTAAGCTAATACATGCTGAACTACGTTAAACTACAGTCGGAACTTGCATGTCGAACTCTGTTATCTCGATGTTCTGATTATATCGAACTATTTTCGATTTTGTTCGGTTTAGTTATACACTCCTTGTAGTTCTGTTAAGTCGAGTGTTCGTTATCTCGAAGTATTTTCCGAGGTCCCAACGACTTCGACATAGCGAGTTTTGACTGTACGTATAGTGGTGTATTTAGTCCTATCGAGAGCAAGGTCCAAATCGCGTTTGTTCTTCGTTCTTACCAAATGTTAAAGTACAAAACGACTTTAAAGACCTTAGTATACATTCAAAGTTGATATAAATCATTTGACTTGTCTAAACTTATTTTAAATTATTTAAAAGAATAAACACAAGAAATAAATAAAATGTGATTTACTTGTAATATAAGGCTCCTCCATGAAGTTAGCCAAGTGAACAATATTTATGTCTCTGAAGGAGACGGAGGTTAACATAATACATTAACATGTACCACTTCAGACAACAAAGAGCTATTAATTTAGCCAGCGCCACCCCTTCGCACACCGTTAAACCATCTATAGTTCGCTTCTAACGACGTTACCGCTCCATGCAACGCCTGATTTAACCCCAAATACTGGATCAGCCCGTAGTTGCTACCTTCCTATCGACCTCATTTGATATGGTTACACATGTAACTGTTCTTGTCCTCTTACACTTTAACTAAACGCATATGAAATCATTCTTTGAAGTAAATTTTCTTGTCTAATCTAACTACTATCATATGACCCCATTTTATATGGTTAATATCCTTGTATAATCGAACTAAAAACATATGACCTCATTATGTGTGGTTATTTTCCTTGTATAATCCAACTAATAGCATATAAACTCATTCTGTGTGGATACTTTCCTTGTATAATCTAACTAAAAGCATATGACCCCATTCTGTGTGATTAATTTCCTTACATTATCTAACTAATAGCATACGACCTCATTCTGTTTGGTTAAATTCCTTATGTAATCTAACTAATAGCATATGACCTCATTCTGCGTGATTAATTTCCTTATATAATCTAACTAATAGGATATGACCCCATTATGTGTGGTTAATTTCCTTATATAATCTAACTAATAGCATATGACCCCATTCTGTGTGGTTAATTTCCTTATATAATCCAACTAATAGGATATGACCCCATTCTGTGTGGTTTATTTCCTAATATAATCTAACTAATAGCATATGACCTCATTTGATATGGTTACACATGTAAGTATACTTGTGTTTAATCCTCCCCTCCCTCTTTGTTATTTTCTTTAAATTCACTAATGTTTCCGAGGCGACAACCTCAATATCTATTGAGATACGATTAAGTAAAACCTGGGCCCGATAACAATCTGATATTCAGTAGACTGTGTGCGCTGTCTTATGTATGTGAACATTTATTGGACGACTAAGGCGGAGAATGTGGGGCATACAGTCGGACATCTCGACCTTTTCCGCCATACGACGAGCGTCGGATGTATGACGGTGCATTAGTATAAGTAGTTCGTAAAATAATGATATTATTTTTTATACATTATAGTGTTTTAACTTTTAAATTTTATTACCAAGTTCAAAGTGATTCCCGATGGAATCTTTTATTGCAGATGTAATTTAGATCCCTAAGCGTAAAAAGCGTGGGCTTAACGGCTTAATTTGAATTACTATGCGATCTACTTGCAGCGTAGTACTGTAAAGAATTCTGACATTGTGAACCGTCCGTATACATCTGAGGTTGTTTTCGAAGGAAACTGACCGATTTGGTGTAGCATAATGCACACGTATAATATGGTCATTGTTAAAGCTACGTTGTTTTTCAAAGCGAGCTTGAATATGGCAGTGAACACAGACTCTCGTTTTACGTCCCAATCGGAAGACGTTAAGGGATTTTAGTTGAGCCTGCAGTTCATTGGTTGACAGTAACCAATCGACTACGGATCCGCCACGCGTAGCGATACAAGATACACACATCAACACCACGATACGATATAAAACACATCAATGTAGGGAACTAGAGATGTTCTTTTAGTTTCCATTTAAAAACAATATAAATCCTTGGCAAGGTAAACCAATCAACATCACTATAAGATAACACAATGATATCAATGTATGTCGTTTAAGTTTGTTTTAATTAATGAGATAACACTTTAGCTAGATCCATACACAAACATCACAAAAAGATAACACAATGATGTCAAGGAGGGAAAGAGGCAATTCTTTTTAGTTTTCTATTAATGTATTAGATTTAACCTAGGCAAGATAAACACATCGACATCTCAATAAGATAACAAATTGTGTTCGAGGAAATATCTGGGCATTGCCTTACAGTTTCTATCACGTCTGTTACAAAAGTTACAAAAACATACGTTAAAACCGGAAGTATCATTAGCAATTTTGAACAACCACTACCGATTGTCGCAGACAGTACCCTGTCAGCGACGATAAATCGGTGCTCGATAATCACTACATAATCCCATGCAAATTTGCATGCAAAATGGTGGATTTCACACGATTGGACATCAACTCTCACTTTTTCTGGTGGATTTTACAACATATTTGATGCTCTAATTCCCGAAGGTGCACATCCATCAAATTAATATAAAAATTCCACGCTGTAACTCACCAGTTACAAAGCGTATTTACTAATAACGTAAAAACAGTGAAGACATTGCTCTTACATTAAATTTGCTTGAATTTGGATTGAAGTGTGGAATTTTGTTGTTTTTATGTGAAACCTATAAATTTCGGTTGATTAATAAGACCTGATTTATGTTTTTATTATTTGTCTAACATTATAACTTAAAATTTTAAAATTTCGCACTAGGACAAGAGAATGTGTTTTGAAAAGTTTTGACATAACTTCACATGTATACATTCGCAAGGCTAATAAATTATTGCTTTCGGTGAGGTCAAAAAAAATAAAATTATTCGACTGATACAGTTCCAGAAATGTTCTTACATGATGATGATGCTGTGCGTATAAATAAAACGATACAGTAATTTTTTATTTTTGGGTCATTTAAAAACCTTTTTTCTTAGTTTCTTAGCGGTCCGCCCGATCTAATAACAATTATTTCGGTTTTGTCTAAATTCACTTCCATGCCAGTAATTGCACAAAATTGCGCAATACCATTAAACTGTTGTTATAATTTGTTCGTTGTTTCAGCATAGATAGCTTCATCTTTTCTCGTATCTATAGAATTCGGTTATCGCTATTCGGGCGTATTATTTATATAGAGAAACCATTTGGTACTTTCGGAGTTCAATGTATATTTGCTTTAAAACTTGTTAGAAGTGTCCAATGATACCTATTTTGCAACAATTTGAACAAAATCTCGTGATTTTTTTAATCAAACTCTTTACAAATGTCAACCTACACCTTTTTATTACACATTTTTATACATTTACTGATAAAAGTAATACAACAAAATATAAGTTATAAAATATTCATCTCTGTAAGTAAGAAAAATTAAACTATATTACTTCAAAGGAAAATATAATCTCCAACTACAATGCAATCACCGATGGTAATGCCACAACTCTAACAAGATACTTAACTCAAATATTTATAAATATAACTTTGTGTGATACACACCATTTTCATCGAAATGAGAGGATTACCATTCTCCAATCAAAGGGGTATCAAGAACGTCGTGTGTGTGTGTGTGCGTGCGTGTGTGTGTGGGGGGGGAGGGCAATCATTTTGGGGAGAAAAAACAAATATAATTTGTAATATGTTTGGCGTAATAAAGAATTGACCTAATTTGACTATTTTAAAGATACCAGATTTTGGACTTTGCATTTTTGTTCGGAAAAGTCTGTCAACAATATAACTATGTTTTTTTGTGTCAAAATAAACCAAAGTACCTATTAAACAATGTTTGGAGAGTTATCGATGATATATTTTCAAAGAATAAAGATATTTAATAAAGTAATATTAAAGAGTTCACTTAATAAGTTCTCACAAAAATGAAAGTATATTTTCTAAAAAAGCTGCAAACACCACAAAACCTCAATACTTTTTTGATTGGAAAGTACTGATTATTTAAACAAAAAGCATATACATTTCTATAATTTATTATCCGAAAACTGCAAAAGCTTTTTTGTGAGAATTCTGATAAAATTTCTCTTCGTTAAATTTGCTCAACTGCTTATTACAGCTACACATGTCGCACACATATATATTTAGCTACTTAATATTGAACATCAAAATGATTTCCTTTAAAAATCATATTTTTTGTACAATAAAATTTTGATTTGAATGGATTTGCAATAACTTTTGCACTGTCGAATTTTGCCCTGAAGTGTTTATAAATAAAAACTATCTCAATGAAAAACACACAAAAATCACTATTCATTTGTTACATATTTGATAATTTTTTGGTAATTGAAAAAAACTTCAAAAGCCCTTTGAGTTTAAGAAGGTTTGAGAAATCGGGTTTTTAAGATGACTTTATGATGGAATATATGTGCTTAATACTTTGAAAAACTACAACGATTATAACTCAGAATTCGGAACCGATTATAAATATTCTCCAAAAGATGTAAATTTTCCTTCAGATTTATACTTTTCAGTTTTAAGCTTCATATATAAAATCAGAATTTGTCTTTATATTAGCATTGCGTTCGTTATATTTCTTATACATGATACAATCTGCTTTATGACTGAATATTTAAAGCGTTAATAATGAAACATATGGTATTGTATTAAAGTTAAACTCGCTATTACTTTCGTAATTATATGAATTATCCAATTATCATTAATATTAAAATTCCTACGCACAAAACGGCACCAGACTGTACAAGTGCCAACGCATGTTTCCTGAAATTCAGCGTTGTATGTGCGCACGCATCAGGAAACGACAGCTTTCTGGACTTGCAATGGATGCTTTTAATTAATACCAGCCCAAAAGTTGTTTTTTTTTCTTTCAGTATATATGGTTGGATAGCACGATTATTTGGGATATTGCGAGTGTCGGAAGAAAAGTGTTGTACACGGATATAACTGATACTTATTAAAATGTTGAGGATATTTCTCGTAAGTTTGACTTATAGATATTAAATCATTCACAAAATTGTTATATTGTGTTCAAAACATTTCGATTGAAACAAATGTTTTGAACAATATAAATTCGTTGTCACATTTGAAAGTAATTTAGAAAATTACAACTCAGTTGTGTTTTATTGTTAACATAAACATTAATGATGAAATAGTTATCTATTTCTTTACTAACATAGTGAATAAAATGTAGTTGTACCGTATTGATTAGAGCGTATTTATTCAGTCTAATGAAATGCAAAAATGAATGAACAGTGTACAAATCAAATTATATAAAATAGTTATAAATGAAACTGATGACAATGATTTTAAATGCTGATATAAGAACCTTCCCCTGATGCAGCTGCAGATTGCAAGACATTTCGGAAACAAACGGTAACCAGCAGGCAGATATATTGTATAAGCGCGGCACAGTTACAATTATAAACCGATATACGCACAGTACATATTGAACGGAAGGCTTGTCAATCCAGGTTCGATTTCCCGTCACTAAAAATACTAACCGGTAGGGATGTTAAATTGGGATCCCGTGTGACAGAGCTATACTCTGGTGAACCTTAAAAGACAGGGTAGCTTTGACCAGGTTTACATTATGTCTGTGCACTATGCTCCTAAAAACTGAAATGACTAACAATCTTAACGGAGCACTCGCCGAATGGGCAAGGCCCGAGTGTGAGTATAAATAGGCTTACAATGATAATCCAATATACACGGTATGATAAAACAGATACTTGACCAAGCATTATGAATAACTCGCGATTCGCGCTCGTACTGTGATTTAAATTGAGTACTACATGTTTTCGTTTTACTAATTCAAACAAGAATAAGTCAAACTGATAAACACATTGCCTATGCATACTGTGTATATAATAGAAGTGAAACAATTTATTTACTCTAAAAAGTGTCATCTCGAATCGCCCTGAGCGTTTAAACAAAAACACAGATAGAGGGACCCCTGCTGTGAACTCGGCACAATAAACAAGTAATGCACAGCAGGGAATTATTATGTCAGAAATTCAATAAGGTATACATTTAACGTCTTTTGTAAACCCATTGGAAAACCATCGCTTTGGGTTTATGCCTCAGACTTATATAAGGACTATCTGCTTTGTTAATTTCCAGGATTGAATGGCTTCAGATCGTAAACTTCCATGCGTTACCTTGTTTTTGGTGTAAAGTGCATTGTAATATGTAAAGATATTTATCACCTTTCATTTTACGGGTTTAAAATTAGGATACCTTTTAAAACGGGGCCTAACTAAACATCCCCTGTTTGATGGTGCCGCTGCAGAGCGCTAAATTGCCTGTGTACTGTTTTAGCCTGTTTTGGGGTGGTGCTTAGACACGGTACCCACCAGCAATATTGGGAAAAGCCGACACTCTTTTTGAAATCAATGAATACACATGTATAACAAACACACATTTTGTCTAATAAACCTTTAACTTCTTACTAAATAATGCATTTATCGGAAATATTAATAACTGATAACAAAATTGTAACCGTGTATTTAAGAACAGAAAGCGCAAAAATATTAAATGAATAGTGAATGCTAAAAGATTTACTGTGGTTTACAATAGTCTCATAAGGTAGAAATACAGCGTTTTATGCTAATTTATTTCAATATAATCTCAGTATCCTTCATAGGAACCATTGTTTCCGACATTTATTCATCTCTTTGGGAACATTAAAACAATATTATTAATTGTGGTAAATCATATTTGGATGTAAAAGTGCATCTTAAATGATACCGGATTATGTTCATACAATATATTTCACATTTGGTAGCGTGTAATTAATCTCTTAAGAAATCTCCCAAATAACAGACCCAGTACCAATGTCAACAATAATCTACTATGCCTTTGAACATGCTATAACACTGAATCGTGAGTTTAATTGAAAGGTATGGTTAGTATAGTCAAGATGGATTAATACGTTGACAATCTCACTAAAATTACACACGTTCACAAACCGTAAATCTTGAGTACAGACAATATCTTAATTTAATGATAATTGCCTTTTTGTGTTAACATGTGATTATTAATAAAAAACTAAAGAGATGATCGAGTTAATCATCCATTTCTTTGGCAACAACTCCTCAATAAAAATATCAGATACCGTTTTGTAACAGCTTTGGAGGCTATGTATAACTCTGTCAAGCTGTGTGCTATATTCAACCCGCTGTTATCTCCCTTCTTCGACTATTCTAGTCTTGTCTCGTTTTACATTAGCCTTAAGGGCTATGAGCAACTCTGTCAAGTTGTGTATTATATTCAACTCGCTGTTCTCTCCTTGCTGTGACTATTCTAGTCTTGTTTCGTTGTATATTAGATTTGGATGCTATGTATAACTCTGTCATGCTGTGTGCTATATTCAACTCTCTGTTCTCTCCCTTCTTCGACTATTCTAGTCTTGTCTCGTTTTACATTAGCCTTAAGGGCTATGAACAACTCTGTCAAGCTTTGTATAATATTCAACCCGCTGTTCTCTCCCTGCTGTGACTATTCTAGTCTTGTCTCGTTTCATAATAGCTATAGATAATTCTGTCAAGCTGTGTGTTATATTCAACCCGCTGTTTCCTCCCTTCTTCAACTATTCTAGTGTTGTCTCGTTTTATATTAGCCTTAAGGTCTATGTATAACTCTGTCAAGCTGTGTGTTATGATCACCCGCTGTCCTCTCCCTTCTTCGACCATTTTAGCCTTATCTCGTTTTACATTAGCCTTAAGGGCTGTTTATTACCCTGTCAAGCTGTGTATTATATTTAACCCGCTGTTCTCTCCCTGCTGTGACTATTCTAGTCTTGACTCCTTTTATATAAGCCTTAATGGCTATGTATAACCCTGTCAAGCTGTGTGTTATATTCAACTCGTGTTATCTCCCTTCTGCGACTATTCTTGTCTTTTCTCCTTTTATATTAGCCTTAAGGACTATGTATAACCCTGTCATGCTGTGTGTTATATTCAACTCGCTGTTCTCTCCCTTTTTTCGGATAGTCTAGTCTTGTCTCGTTTTATATTAGCTTTGGAGGCTAAGCATAACTCTGTCAAGCTGTGTGTTATATTCGACTTAAAGCTCTATCTCTTCTTCGACTATTTTTTTCTGTAATGGGGATTCGAGCTCTCCATTATTAGCAATGTTCTTATACGATCTTTTAGAACATATCAATTCTGAGTTGTGATTTTATGTTTTATGTCTTTGGCGTTTACCCAGTGCCACAAAACCGGGTTTATGTTGAAACTTTTTGCTACTGAGCATGTTTCTGTAGCTTTTAGCATAACTATTGCCTGGTACTGTTTCTTTGGAATATATCAAACTACTTTTATTAGTATATGCAGACTACATTGAATTTTTCGCAAAGTCACATGACAGTTTAAAAACGATGAAAATTACTCTAACACATGGAGATTAGGGATCATTGTTGACAGAACTAAAGCAATGATATTTGAGAATAGAATATCCAAACTTATATGATATATCAATTGATAAAACACCAATCGAAGTAGTCCAATACAGTGACACAGAAAAGTTTCTGATATCCCAAAAACAACACAACTAGTTTCTTTCCGTCCTCGCAAATTGTTCAATATAATTGAGCCCAATGACTGCCTACTTCTCAAAGGATTGAATTCATTGATATATTAGCATGATTAATATTTAGGTTGTGTTCTGAATTCTTGGGTAACCCCCGGCTTCGTATGTCGAACTAATCTACACTAGGTTTTTAAGGAGCTTGATAGGAGTAAAAAAACTACAACCTTAGTAGCCCTTTATGCGGAACTTTGCCGAGCCTCATTATCTATTTATAGAAAATATAACATGATAAAATATTGGAAATGGTATCCTTACAATAATCATCTATTGTTACAAAAGTTTATCACACACTTAAAACGATGGCAAAAATAACAAACCGTATGCAAATTGGGCATCACAAGGTTAAGTGATCTTAAATGAGCATGGATTTGGAATTGTATGGCTAACAGAAGAAATAGGCAATTCCTGTCTTGAGTTCATACGAAGTAAGAATTTTGATAATTATTTCCAAACATGGTACTCGGAAATAAATAATTTCTCGGGTAGATATACAAACACCACACAAAATGAAAGACTGTGTAAATCATGTAATATGTATAAAATTGAAATATACTTTTTTCTGCCGTTGGCCATCATTTAACAAATTTGACACTTTTAAGAGTTCAACAGAAAAGAATCTGAATACTAAAATAAAATAAAGTGTACGATAAATTCAAACTCACTATTCGGAAGGCAAAATAAGAAAGAAGGTGGAACGGACTTGGAACATATTTGTAACAAACTGGGCAGTTTTTAGCAAGGATGCGCCCACGTTCATCTGTAATATGGTAGACGGACATAAGCTCCCTAACTTAGATAGACCTAACCCTTATT
Organism: Mya arenaria; assembly: GCF_026914265.1. Taxonomy (NCBI): domain Eukaryota; kingdom Metazoa; phylum Mollusca; class Bivalvia; order Myida; family Myidae; genus Mya; species Mya arenaria. The sequence continues at coordinate 58,620,983 of NC_069131.1, forward strand.
TCATAAGTCATAATACCCTTGGACATTAAACCGTGAGCTCAAATTTGCATAGGCGGACAAAAGTATTTGCATGATATTGCAAATGCAGAAAATAACCCCTTAAACATAGGATACTAGCCCCTTTGTGATTGTGTTTAGGTGGACAACAGCCTCAATAGTTAACGCATATGGGCAGTTTACGCATCACATTTTAAAAAACGTGATATGTAAACTGTTTGTCATTATTATCATTATGGTGAACAGAATGTTAAACCTTAATCGACCAAACATGACGTCCTGGTAAAATGAACACTATTCAAATGGAACAATTCCTAAACTAATTGTTTATGTCTAAACAGACCCTCGCTCTCCTGGCAGCTGTACAATGTGAAATTGGCCCTGGACTTTTTGGGTTGGGGTCTCCATACTACTATGAGGGGGAATCTGAATCCAGCGAATCTTCAAGCGAAACTTCAAGCGAGACTTCAAGCGAATCCTCTAGTGAAACCTCTACAACCTGCCCGTGTGCCCGTAAGTAACAATAACAAACATATGGCAACGGCTGTTTAGTTTATTGAAATCGATAAGGGGAACCCGACAATGTTTTAAAAGTTTGCTTGACTTTCTCACACTTTTAGTCTAGATATTAAAACCAGAGTTTTGGAACTTGCATTTATTCCCCCCCCCATATCTCTCTCTCTCTCTCTCTCTCATCCCCATCTCTCTCTCTCTCTCTCTCTCTCTCTCTCTCTCTCTCTCTCTCTCTCTCTCTCTTAATCTTATGTTTATGTTTTATTTAAGCTTTGTATTATATGATGCATGCGGAGTATTACTATTGTTATTTATTCAATTGTCAAATCTTTAGTTATAGTATAATGGTTTGTTATGTGTAGGCCGTTTTTTTGTACTTAATATGCATAAGGAACTATTTGTCTGCATCATCTTGTGACTTATGCAACTGGAATATCGTCGATTATCGATTAAGCCTTGCTTAACATTTTCGCTTTGTCTTTGGCAACATGTGTTAAATGATAGTTAAATTGTATCAAATTTTACAATTCATAGATCCATTCTTATATTTTTAAAGGGGATCGATAAAGGTTGATGCAAAAAGTTTTCATTTAAGATTCAATCGCATTTTTTTCTAGCGTTTATGCTGAATGGACGCAGTACTGTACACAAGCAAATTCCATGAAGCGCGCTAGCGCTTTTTGGTAATTTGCTCGCTTGCAATACTGCGTCTTTACAGCAATTATATAAACGCAAGCAAATTACTTTCATGATTAAGGAGATTTCTTTCTCACAACGGTTGAAAAATAATGACATTGGCGTGCCAGACATTTTTGCAGTGATTAAAGTAGTAGACTGAATGAGCGTATATCATTAATGTATATATGCTAATGTATTATGGGCCGGTGGCCGTAAATTACTTCATATACATGAGTTGACTTGAAGTTTTACTCTAAGTATAAATTTTAATTTTTCAACAACTTACAACAAAAGACAAACGAATAATAATCATGAATACAAATACACATGCGGGCCCACATAACGCTATATACATATTTGAAACAATATATTAGATATGTTTATTCAACAGAATAAATCAGCAGAAAAGATTACTGTTCTTCTAAATGAATATCAGGTACAAAAATGTTAATTCAAAAACTTACGTAACGTTACCAAAACAGACAGATATATTTTTTCGGTTGAAAAGGCTCAAACATTGATAAATCATTATATGATTTGCTTTAAGCTTGTCAGTGCCCCCCCCCCCCCCCCCCCGCAGCTGTTTTATTGAAACGCGTTTTTTAATCTTACCTTATTGATGTTTATTTATTTACATTTGCAACGATGACGTGTGTGTTTGTGCCTACATTTTAGCGCTTGACGTCGGCCAGTGTTGTGACGACTGCCGATACTGTAAAGATGAAAATGCCGTATGTGACACATACGGATTCGGTAAATTGTGCGTCTGCAAAGAGAACTTCATATTCGACTATGAAGTCAAGAAGTGTGTCCCTGGTTAGTTAAATTTGCAGTACATTTATAACGTATTAATAATTGTTACAGAGGTATTTTGAATTTATTGGATTTGGATATATGTTGGTATATATAAGTCATATAAAAAGTAATTATAACAGGTTTTAAAGTAAATAATGCCATAAAATACATCAAATAAAGCTTGTGGAGAGTGCAATTATAGCATACACATTTATCTGTAAAAAGTATGCACCCTTACAGCAAAACTTTTGTTTATAACAGTTTCCTTAAATGCCTCGTCTTTCGTCACTTGTCCTATCTAAACAGTGTTTGAATGATATACCTTAGGTAGAGGAAGGACACGCGGTTGAGGTCATTGTTATTCCATCTAGTTAAATTAGTAAATAAAACGAGTTTTTTTTTTATGTATATACAATCAAGTCTCTTTGTTTGGAATTTCCAGTTAATTTTACAATATTATTTTTCAATTGAGTTGCTATCAAATTATTATATAAATGATACATTCTTTGTCGGTTTCGATCTCCTTTCACAAATACATTAGGTGTTATAAATATATAAGCACTCTGACTGTTAAGAATGTTTTTATGTGAAAAACTATAGAACTTAGCTCAGTAGCTAAAAGCTTAAACATAAACCCCGTTTAATGGCATATGATGAACGTAGAAGAAATAGAACATAAAAACAAAAATCGCAAACCAGAAACATTGAACAATAGCACAGATCTTCTCAAACAACACAGTACATGTATACTCTATACAAAACTAGGTATGTTTATCAAGGATTGTTAGGTACCGCCTTTGAACGGTCAGTATAATATAGGGGGTTAAAACAAGTATACGTGCACATACCTCACTCTTAACCCAACAATCCTGAATAAAGTACAATTACAATTTTATAATCGTTTTGATCAATTTTGTTACATATAGCTCCATATCTAATGTATTTTCACAAGTACAACAATACGTTTATAAGCTCTTAAGTATAACCCCAAAAATATGGTTCATTAGTATGATAATATGTTATATTATAATATGTATATCTTCCTCTGTATACATGTATATGTGTAGAGCATAAATACAACTCGAAACTGATTACACACACACACTCTCAATTATGACCTATTCAGCACGGAACGGGGTTTCCTTATTAGATTATGCGAGAAATTTGTCATTTCCGAATCCCTACGTCACCGTTAATGATTATCTGAGTTATGCAGCGAATCTTAAAAGCATTATTAATGAAATACTGCATGAACAAATGTTAAAATAATTTAAGTTGCAACAAAAACATCTCGTTATGCGCGTAGGTGTATTACGCGCATATTAAACGAGATGCTGTTGTTGCATTAAAATTTACAACTTTAAAAGTTCCTGAAAGAAAGACTGTCGAGTTATACAAATTCTCCCTTTTTATACCAGAAAATGAAGCCTCTACTACGGAAACGACGCAGAGTACTACTACTCCGACAACGACGACGGTGACGACGACACCACCTTGTACAGGTACGTCACGTGATCACAAAGTTTCACAGTTTTTATAGTTTATTTCAAATGCATAAAGGCCATAGGCCCATGAGCAAACAAGAATTTTGCATATATACACATATCATGACAATTCATAGATCAGTGGTCAAATTCAATTTCATAGATACATTATTTTTATATTTTTTACAATAACTAACACTATGTTATTATATAATTCAACGTTTGTATAATAACAAACACTATACTATTATATAATTCAAACTATAATATATATAATACTAATATATTATCACAGTGAGGAGACAGTGGCTGTTATACAGATATAAACTTATTACATATGTTAGATATAAACAAATGTATTTCTTAATTCAAAAGCTTTATGTACATACATCGATAATTTCCTACATGTAGCTTTCCTTTCACTGGCAATAAGTTCAACAAATTTCAGTACATTTGGTCTTTTCCAATAATTTTTATTGATGTATTATTTTCTTAAATCATTATACAATGTACATTCTAACAAAAAATGAAACTCATCTTCGAGGATATTACATATACTATATCTATCTATCGTTACAAGCATTTTAAGTATATCAACCCAGCTTTGTTGATACTTTAATGCTTTTCTTGAATGAAAGCGATAACTTCTGGGGGGTTTTAACATGCATACATGATTGATTTATTTTAAGACTCAGACAAATAAAAACACACATATTTAAATAGTCATCTAGTTTACCTTGTTAAAACAGCCAATACTTATATGTCTTTAGTGTTAAATTGCAGGTGGAGATAATCTTAGTTACCTGCTTAAACCAAAATGCAATATTTGGTCGTAGGTGCGTTGTTTGGATAGGACCTATAACATAAAGACCTAAATATTATATTTCAGGTTCAGATGAACTGCAATATTTGGTCGTAGGTGCGTTGTTTGGATAGGACCTACAACATAAAGACCTAAATATTATATTTCAGGTTCAGATGAACTGCAATATTTGGTCGTAGGTGCGTTGTTTGGATAGGACCTATAACATAAAGACCTAAATATTATATTTCAGGTTCAGATGAACTGCAATATTTGGTCATACATGCGTTGTTTGGATAGGATCTATAACATAAAGACTTAAGTGTTATATTGCAGGTTGAGATCAACTGCAATATTTGGTCAAACCTGCGTTGTTAAAATAGGACCTAAAACATTTAGACCTTAGTATTAATTTTCAGGTTGAGATCACCTGCAATAATTGGTTGTATGATCTTTGTTTCAACGGGCCTTCAATATAAAGACCAACGTGTTATGTTATAGGCGGCGATGAGCTAAGAAATTATTCTTGTTTCAAGCAAGTTTAGACAGGCACATATTTTAAAGCTGAATTTTATGTTGCAGGAGGAGATGAGGTAGTAGATTTTTTAAATACGCAATGTTCGATAGTGATCGTACGTGTGTTTTTAAGATGGGCCTAAATTATGGGCCTATAATAGTGAGGCATAAAAGTTCTGTTGAAGACGGAGATGAACTAAGAAATTTTATATTAAGCCATTGCTATATTTGGTCGTGCAAATTTTGTTTAGACTGGCACATAATTAAGAATTGAGTTGCAGCGAAAATGAACTATGTGATCCTTGCTTCAACCACAGTGTGATATTTGGTCGTACGTGCGTCAATACGACGGGTCTATTATATTAAGTAGATTGTGATAAGTTGCAGGCGGAGATGAGCTAGATCAGTTTTGCTTTATACAAAGTGTGATATTTCAACGTACATGACACAGTAATACCACGAGTCCATACTGTTAAGTTTACAATTGTATTGTCATTACGCTTTAAATGGAGATATTGCCTTGACCACAATGCGATATTTGGTAGTTCATAATACAATGATACGACGAGTCCATAATGTTAAGTTTATAATGTTATTAACCTAAAGGTTTAAATGGTGATCTTGCCTCCACAAATATTTGGTCGCCGAGCGAGACTAGCCAATATATTACACCTAACATGGTATTATGGAAGCGGAGATGAGCTAGGAGACCCTTGCTTGGTCGTACGTGTGTCGATAAGTTGGGTCCAGATTTTTATTATGCTATTCTTGTTTCGCTGCAGGTGGTAATTGGCTTAACGAGGCTTGCTGCTACACAGGCACTGAAGATGACGATTGTTCTGATAGAGACGAAAATACCGAGTGCGACGTGGACAGTCGAACATGTGTTTGTAAGCCTGGCAGGGTTCCAATAAATGGCATTTGCTGTAAGAGATCTTTATGATAAATCTTTTTGTATTACCTTTCGTTTTCATGCAGTTGTCATATTATGCATCTGTGTCTGATGGTTTTGTTGCAAAAGCTAAACTAAGTTACGTTAGTTGGAATATCTTAGGCCTGTGTCAATTTGAAGACGATTACTGGGGTGGTCTATTGGATGACCTTAACTGTAACATTTTAGGTGTGTTAAAACATATATTTATCAACAGTTATTCCCCATAATATGTGTTACAATGGTGTGGAAAGAACTTTACCTAGCCTTCCAAGCAGAACTATTCCAATCGGAACCCTGCCATTTGCCATTGAAAATAGCATCGGACTTATGCCGGTTCGTAGTAGTAGTACGTTTAATTGATAATAGTGTTATTTATTTATTGAAGTGTTGTAACGTGTGATTTGTTTAGTTCACATTTAATTAAAAAATGTGGTTTTAAATACGTAAATAGTAAAGATTCCTAGCGAAAGGTCTTAGACTAAATTGCTAAATTGAAATTTCTACGCGATCTACTTTAAAGAACTCTGACATTGTAAACCGTCTATAGATATATCCGAGTTTGTTTTCATTGCACAATGGAAGAGGTGTTCCGATTAAAGCTGTTCGTGTATAATAGCTTTTGCATAGTTATTTCCCTTCTTATATTAAAAACATATACCTATAAACAGTTAGATTCCTTGATAGTCAATGCTGGGTGCAGTTATCGACAGTTGGCACAACTATCGACACCTGTTTTTTTTGTCTTAAAAAATGCAATGCAGCACGCAAATGACTGTACTCTATGAACATATTGCCAATTCTCAAGCATTTAAGGTCAGTTAGTTTAAAAGTTAAAAAACCCAACATATTTATTTCATAATTTTATTATCGAAAATCCTTGTTGAAACATTGTATTTTCCTTACTATACCATCACATTGCAAAGGTATTCAAATAAGGTCGAACGAGTTCTCTGTGCCATATCTTTGCTACAGCTAAAGTTAACTTAGCAAGCGTTTCTTGTGTTCTTACACGGTCAAATAGACTAAATAGTCATCGTGCAGATCACGTTCTTATCTGCGAAATAAACCGGCATATTTTAGTGTTGTGAAATACAACGCCATTCGAAAAGCGAGTGGACTTTTTCAATGGCTGAAAATAAAACTGAAATTTTCAAAACAAAATTTGTTCATACTGGAATGAATGAGGGCCTGGGAGCAAGATCCTTGTGATGCTCTGTCAATTCACATGGGCATGTACTTTGATTAAATTCAATGTGGTCAGCATTTGGAACTCCTCGGCCATTTTTTTTCAAAAGCAACCTCGGATGTATGCCGGTACATCAGTTGAAGTAGTTCGTATTTTTATTTAAATTATATCGTTAATTATTTTAGTCTTTTAGAGTTGTATTAATTTATCTAAGTTTAAATTGATTACCAGTGAAGTGTATTATTGCAAACATAATTAAGATTTTGAAGAGTAAAGACATAAAGTTTAACTGCTAAATAAAATTACTACGCGATCTACTTGCAGCGGACTTAAACATGCTTCTTTTTGAGTTTGTAAACCGTCTAAATACATCCGAGGTTGTTTTTGAAAAAAAATGGCCGAGGAGCTCCGAATGTGTGGTCAGGTGCTCGTTCACTAGGTCACTAAGAATAAGTATGGCATGTATGGTGTGGAACTGGAACTTTATTCTTCTTTTCATTAGTATAATAGTCAACGATTTCAATAAGACTTAAATATGAGAAGTGTGCATGGCAAAACAAGTCATAATCGTTATTAATTTCGTTCCATGCTGTGGCAACATTATGACTTGCCGGCAGAAGCATTGTTTTCCTGGAATATTCATGAGTTAGCATTGAAATGTGCATCCAATGATGGCTATACATATCTGTAGTATGTCTTAATATAATTCTGAGAGTCCATTTATAAATGCAGGCTTCCCAACCGGACAATCCCAAAATAACAGATGCACCCAGGCCATAATCTTAAGGTTTGTGTTCACACAAAGTAATACCTTTATGTGTCAGGGTATCTGAATAACAAGTTTTATACCCTGACACTGAACGTGTCCCTTTTCACTTGCCCTTTCCCATACTTTCAGCTGTCTTTCAGGCTTTAAATTTATTATCATTTCATTGCTTAATAATACTCCGATAACCTTTCCACATCAATTTCGTGCGACACTCATTGACAGACGAGTTATTGTCAGAATTTCTTATGGCTTATTAACCGTGTTTATTTATTGTCGGAAACGCGGATGCTTACAAGTAATTGATCTTCAATATACACTTATTAATGGCAGAATCGCTGTATATGCCCACGGCATAAAAAAAGGTGAATGGAATATTGGCAATATTGTCAATTAAATTTAAAATAAAGTGTGATAATATTTTGCATTAAAAAAACCTATTCAGAAATAGTTTATATGCAGAAAAGCGTTCCCTCTTAGATTTCAGTCTAATAATCGGTGCAATTCCTGCCCAATCCCGCCCTCATCTGAATGCTTTAAGGAAATTGTGTTTCCTGAATACCATTCTTAATACCTTTTATACAAAACAACACAACACATACCATTTCAAAATTGTTATTTAGAAAATTATGTTTTAATATACCTAAAAGGGTGAACAAATGTCGAAAACAATGGTACTTATGAAGGATACCGAGTTTAATCTAAAAGAAATGTGCAGAAAACACGGTATTTCTACCTTATGAGACTATAGTTAATCTCAGTAAATCTTTAGCATTCACCAATCATTTAATATCCTTGCGTTTTCAACTATTAAACACGGTTACAATCTTATTATCAGTAATATATATTTTCAATAAATTCATAATTTAGTAAATAGTTTAAGGTTTATCACTCAACATTTATGTTTGTTATACATGTGTATGTATTGATTTTGAATTAGAGTGTCACTTCAAAATCGAGTGTGAAACAAGTTATTTCAATATTATACGAATCACTCTCATGGGCAAAATTTACGCGAGAGTGTGGCCGTGTATTGTGGGGAAACCAGTATACCCGGGGGAAACTCCCTTGTAAGGCTTGCCAATCTCGCATACGCCCAGGTCTGGAATCGAACCCAGGTCGCCTAGGGAGTGCACTAATCAAGCGCTACTCGGACAACCTGTCGGTTTATGAATCTCCTTTTTCCACGTCACTTCGAGACGGGAATGTATGAAAATGAAGCTTTATGTAAAACTTTATTTTATCCATTTACACAATATTTTAAAAGTTAAATCGATGAATTCGATGTGTGCAATAATAACATAATTGTTCTTAGGAACGATTTTGCATCCTCTCTTCGCACGTTTTAATACATTGACATTATTAATGATATAAAAAATATAACATTTTAGGTCCTGAATGTGGCCCGATGAAAACGTGCTGCCTTGACGCTATCGGCTGCGGTGGATTTTCACAAGGGGAATGTTGGTGTGAGTAAAACAACGTTGAACAATTAGATTAATGTCATAGATGTTATTTAATTATCATATGTCATGGAGGGCAATAGTATACACTAAACAAAATTCCTAACCGGCCACTTAGTAAAGTAACCATCCTGAAAAGTGCATTAAGTATAATCAATATACATTTCAGTATTCGATATCCGCTATCTCGTGGCAATTGTCTTTGAACATTTCAGCTAAATCGAAGCATAAAGCCCAAATCCAAAAGTCACAAGGAAAAGAAATAACAATGCAAATTCCATAGGGAATAAAAAATTTCATTGTATTTGTATTTTTAGCAATCTTTTGACTCAGGCTTTGTTTCACATAGATGGTATTGTTAAAGTTCAACATTCATTTGAACTAATTAAGCCGCTGATGACTGTGTTTCAGTCTCACATATGATGTAATATCATTTTAAAGTGATTAAGGGTGGTATTTTTTTATTTTTCTTCCTTTACACAGTGTGTGTATACCACGTGATAAATTGCGTCATAAATGCTACGTCGGAAGGCAATATTTTGCTTCGAATGAAGACTTTTAACAATGATAAGTTTTCATTTTCTTTACCATTTTAAATGAAGCATAGCGCAGTCTCTGCCGCTTACGGAGCCCCACCTTCGGTCTTTTACCAAATTTTGATTGAGAGTTTAGTTTCTTATAACACTTCGACAAACCTTTTCACAATAAGGCCGTCTGACGGAGCACTGTTAAAACATTGTTTTTGAAACAGGTTTGTCAAAGTGTTTGATGAAACTAATCACCTTATCAAACTCCGGTTATAAAACAAAAGTGGGGCCCTTTAAGCGGCATAGACTGCCCGTTCTTTCGTTTAAAATGGTTAAGTAAAAGGAAAGTTATCTTTGATTTAAGTCTTCATTTTAAGCAAAATATTGCCTTCCGACGTAGCATATATGACGTATTTATCACGTGGTATACACACACTGTTACACGCTATGTTATATTTTGTGACTGTTATGATTGAGAGTGTTGTCATTTGAGACACTGTATCTTTTTGACAAAGCGAAATATGTGAACCAAGTTTTCACAGCATGTGTACGAGGTAATGGTCTTTTCTTAAAAGTAATTTGTAATAAAGCTTATTTCACAGGGAAAGGAATATTAGAAGATAACTTAGGTAGCCGATTAGGAATTTTGTTTAGTGTATAAATTTTGACTGCCTTTAGGGTGATAGTGCATATTGTTAACCTGAGGTAAATACTGTCGACCGAGGCGATTTCATAGGTTCTCAAGACGTGAGGTATGATAATTAATGTCTTTTAAGGTTGCAATCCCAGATTTATTCATGGGGCATATTTTAAAGCATTCTCACAGATATACCTTTTTTACAACATTTTTATTTTTTGTCTCGAAAAGAGCAAATATGCTTAAATATCTGAAAACCAACGATAAAAGATTGCTGACAAAAGATCATATCGTAAATTTGCATATTTCCGTTCGAAAATTAATGCTTTATGGCTTAAACCGTTACTAATGGTTTAAGAAAAATGCATAAAACATTAAAATTTGAACTTAGATATATAAATCTGCGATCTAATTTTTGTCAACCGTCTTATATAACTGGTTTCCATGGATTTTCGCAATAATAGGCTCGTTCCAAGACAAAAACTAAAAAATATGTCAAAACGTTCAATCTGTGAGGGTGCAGCTTTAAGCGTAGTGTTATTTCATGACGTCAGAGGGTAACAGTGCGGCTGAGTGTGAAAGTGCGGGGTGATAGTCGAAGGTATTACTATAGAAGTGAGGTATTATCAATATCTGTCATGTGTTTCCGTTCCGGATAGAAAAATCCGACCCGAGGGCAGCTGCGTTGCCAGGTAACGAGGCTTGCCGAGTTACCGGCAACGCAGCGTGCCCGAGGGTCGCATTTTTTCTATCCGAAACGGACACACATGATAGATATTTTTTCTAGCATACATTAAATAACATATTTTGTGAAGAAAACATATAAAAAGGCGCATTTTTGTACATATCACCAAAAAGCGCGTGCGATGATGTTTACTGACGTCATGACGCGCAGTAATTTGTATTCACAGCAAACGTCAGTAAGTTCCTTCGACATTACGTCTTTTAAGGGTTATTTTGTTTCGTTTTTTAAAGTTTATTGTTGTAAAGCTAATGGAACTCATCTATTTAAATTTCATAATTATGATTACATAACGTGTATTATAAAAGAAATTGAAATTATTACGTCACAGCGCGTGACTCATCTGGCATGGGGGATGCCAGATGGAGTTTTCCAGCACGGCTGAATTCACCGGCAATGCCTATCCGGTGTGCTAGAAAATAACATATGGTATTAACCCAAGGTCATTATGGCAACAAAGGCGTCAACAAGATTATATCAACTATGCGGTGATATCTTTAACCGCCCATATTGTTACGCGATATGATAAACGGTTTCCGATTTGTTGAAATAATTAGCTGTTTGCGTCTATTGTCTAACTAACTTATGTACCAGTCAATTGTAACCACAGTACCCCACCCCCTCCGGACCGGGGTATAACGGGGATAGCTAGGGAATCGGCTGCGTTTATACCTTCCAGGTGGCCCCGCGGTGCCGTGTGAATGCCATGGTTTTGTTTTCGCACAAAAAAACGAGGAATGGGCCTTACCTAGGTAGTCGTCGGGATGCGGGGGTATTTAGCGGGGATTTTACCAGCAGTTTGTCCCCGCAGTCCCCCGCAGTTTGTCCCAGCTATATCAATAAAGAAATGCAACACAGAAAATGCTAACGAGTAACTTAATTCAATTTGAAATTAATCAAATAACAAGTTTACTTATCACTTCAATGTGTTGTTTTTACGGTTATTTTCTGCGGTATAAGCGATATGTTGGAAATTCTAACGGTCTTATTTAAGTTCCGTACTTTTTAAATGGGGTATAGCACTTACAGTTTAGAGTGATGCCTTGCTTTTATGTTGAAAAATGTAAAATGACTTCTATTTTCGTTCAACTGTGTCCAGATGAATCCGTCAAACAGCTGGCACTTATTATTTATTTTACTGTACAGTTTATGGACGAAAAATATTGCATCAAAATAGCCCCCGATGAATATACATTTCTATGATACTTTTATTTACAAAATGTAATAAATAATAATTATGAATAATAATGAAAACGAGATTTTGGAAGAATTATTTGACGTCATCATTAAATGTACATTAATTAGTACGTGTTATCACGTTAGTAAACAATGTCGCACGCGCTATTTGGTAAATTAAGAAGAACAACAATTTACATCAAATTTTTTACAAAAAAAAATCAAAGTATGATTGAAAATAAACCATGTGTTTCCGGTCCAGATCGGAAGTATCTTTGGGTTTGGGTAACCGGCTCACGTGCGTGCTCTCGATGACTTTTTTCTATCTTGGCGGGAAATACATCATATATTACTAAGCCCGGTATCTTCTTTTTTAGAAAAAAGATGGAGAAGCATCAGTAATGTAACGAGCCTAATCTTAAAGATCTTTATAATCAGCATCGTTAAGTCGATAACATAGCCTTTATTCTTCTTGCAGGGTGATGAGGAGGCGATAAAGCTAGGCGCATGATGTGGACAATCAGTTTGATGATATCGTACTGGCGACATTTACTTATTTTTTTTTAAATAAACGTAATGATACTTTATGAAAGTTAATTTGCTATGAAAGCAGACGGATGCGCTTCATGGGATTAAACTCTGTGTACATTGAGGTCCAATGGGATTTAACTCTTTATACATTGAGGTCCAATGGGATTTAACTCTGTGTACATTGAGGTCCAATGGGATTTAACTCTGTGTACATTGAGGTCCAATGGGATTAAACTCTGTGTACATTGAGGTCCAATGGGATTGAACTCTGTGTACATTGAGGTCCAATGGGATTGAACTCTGTGTACATTGAGGTCCAATGGGATTTAACTCTGTCTACATTGATATTACATGATATTGAAGTATGTGTACATTGGTATCTCATGAAACTGAACTCTGTGTAAATTGAGGTTTTATCTGAATGAATTCTGTGTACATTGGTATCTCATGAAACTGAACTCTGTGTACATTGAGGTTTTATCTGAATAAACTCTGTGTACATTGGTATACCATGAAACTGAACTCTGTGTACATTGAGGTTTTATCTGAAAGAACTCTGTGTACATTGGAGTTCAATTGGATTTAACTCTGTGTACATTGATATCCCATGAGTTTGTATGTTGTTTTTTTGTTTGTTTTTTTCGTGCGTGTTTTTGTCTGAAATATGCTCTCTCTCACTATATGATATGCTCTCTCTCACTACATGATTGTGGATGAAATCTTTGCATTGAGTGTAACTATGCACTTTCCACATATGAGGCTTGGAATATAAACAATTCAGAGTGCACATTTAAGTGCTTAAAAGCGTAAAATCTATCAAAATGACTGTATGAGTTGGAGCAGCATTTCTTCGGTGCAGATTTAATACATGTATATATAAGTAAGTTTCAATCGTTCCAACTCGGCCATCTCCGGCAAGCTTCATATATGTTGGATAATGGCCGAGGTGTTACGATTAGTAGTTTTATTGATTTATCACTAGATCACATTGTCAAAAATACGAACAATCTACGGATTATTAAAAGAAGTGAACAACATGAGAAAAATAAGAGAAATGTACTGAAATTACTAGTTCTATATGTAATTGGTTACCCGCAATAGTAAACTGCATATCTATGATGAATAATAATGCTACTTCTTATCGATGCATATTTATAATAAAATGATGCCACCCGTAACAGTACTATGCATATTAATGATGAATAATTATGTTACATCTGATCGATGCATATCTATAATAAAATGAGTCTACCCTCAATAGTACTATGCATATCTATGATGAATAAAAACGTTACTTTCAAAACAACTATGCATATTAATGATAAAATGATGCTTCCCTTAATTGTACTATGCATATCTATGATGAATAATAATGTTACTTCTGATCGATGCATACATATAATAAAATGATGCTTCCCTTAATAGTACTATGCATATCTATAATGAATAATAATGTTACTTCTGGTCGATGCATATTTATAATAAAATGATGCTTCCCTTAATAGTACTATGCATATCTATAATGAATAATAATGTTACTTCTGGTCGATGCATACATATAATAAAATGATGCTTCCCTTAATAGTACTATGCATATCTATAATGAACAATAATGTTACTTCTGGTCGATGCATATTTATAATAAAATGATGTTTTCCTCAATAGAACTATGTATATCTATGATGAAAAATAATGTTATTTCTGATCGATGCATATTTGTAATAAAATATTACTTCCCTCAATAGTACTATGCATATCTATGGTGAATAATAACGTTGCTTTTAATATTTATATGAACAACTTTAGAAACTAGTTATTTCAAAACAACTATGCATTTATATGATAAATAATGATGCCACCCTCAGCAGTGCTAGCATATCAATGATAAATAATGGTACAACTTCTTCAAGTCTTCATCTTGCGCAGATATTTAGCAAATACATGTTGAACTTCGTATAGAGGTGTATTTAGTTCAATAGGAAAACACAGTAAAAAGTCGCGTTGTAGTTTCTTTTGAGGCAAATGTTTCAATACGAAACGACTATAAAGAACTAAACACACCAATACAAATTTAACGTTGAAATAAATCATTTGACGTGCCTTATCGTATTTTAACTTACTGAAAAGAATAAATATAAGAACTAAATACAATGTGTTTTACTTGTAATTTAAGGCCCCTCTTTGAAGTTGTCAAGTGAACTACGTTTATGTTTCTAGACGGAGATAAAAGTAATACATTAACATGCACCACTTCAGACTACAAATAGCTAATTATTTAGCCACCCCTAGCCCTTTCTCACACATTTAAACCATTTATAGTTCGCTCTATGCAACGCCACATTCAACCTAAAATAATGGATCAGCCCCAAGTTGCTACCTTCCTAACCTATATGGCCTTATAGTGTATGGTTACAGATGTAGCTGCGTTAATATCCTTGCAAAATCTTAAAGTAACCATATATATGTATGTATACTATTACTCAATGATATCAAGGGAAAGAAGCAGGAGTGTCTTTGTATTCTATCAAGATATCAGATTTAACTTAAGCTAGATACACACATGAAAAAACGTAAAAACATGAAGGGAACGAGACATGTAGTAAAATATATGAAGGGAAGGAACGAGACATGTAGTAAAATATATGAAGGGAATGAATGAGGCATGTCGTAAAAGATATGAAGGGAAGGAACGAGGCATGTCGTAAAAGGTATGAAGGGAAGGAACGAGGCATGTCGTAAAAGATATGAAGGGAAGGAACGAGGCATGTCGTAAAAGATATGAAGGGAATGAATGAGGCATGTCGTAAACGAAATGAAGGGAAGGAACGAGGCATGTCGTAAAAGATATGAAGGGAAGGGATGAGGCATGTCGTAAAAGATATGAAGGGAAGGAGTGAGGCATGTCGTAAAATATATGCGGGAAAGGAACGAGTCATGTTGTAAAAGATATGAAGGGAAGGAACGCTGCATTGCATAAAATATATGAAGGGAAGGAACGAGGCATGTCGTAAAAGATATAAAGGGAAGGAATGAGGCATGTCGTAAAAGATATGAGGGTAAGGAACAAGTTTTGTTGTAAAAGATATGAAGGGAAGGAACGCGGCATTGCGTAAAAGATAGGGAGTGAAGGAACGAGGTATTGCGTAATAGATATGAAGGGAAGAAACGAGGCATGTGGTTTTAGTTTTTATTAATAATATGATTCAAACTAGGCAAGATACACACATCAACATCACTTTACGATAGGAAATCAATCAAGGGAAGGATCAGGAGATTTACGTTTAGTTTCAATTGAATAACGATTTAAATCCTTGGCGAGGTACATCCGTCATAACGACTATACGATAACAAACTGATTTCAATGCATTTCGTCTTAGTTTGTTTTAAAAATATGGTTAAACCTTAAACCTGCCGTCCACTAGGCTACCGAAGGGTTCCCGAAAGCGGAACAGCAAAATCAGTATGTTACGGCATGTCCGTCCAACACTTCTGGAAACCTTCTCGGCACTTCGGGCCAAATCGGGATCGTAAATACTTCGGCATCCAAATTTCAATTTTTTTTAAATTTGGACGCCGAAGGTTTAATTTGGGACGCCTTCGGGATATTCGGCAAACCATCGGGAACTATTCGCGACGTTCGGGAACCCATCGCCATTAACTCGGCATCTTCGGAAAGCCTTCTGCGAGGCTTCGTAATCTTTTAGCCATCCCGAGCGGTCCCTGAAGGAAGCTGAATCGATGCCGAAAGCTCCCCGAAGACGACGAGTGGAAGAGTTTTGTTGCGCGTATACACGCGGAAGCTATGCAGATCATTTAACGCTATGCCGATCACCATGCCATTCGTTGCTGAAGACGCCGATTGTCAGCAGAAGAGATGCCGAGCAGGAGCCGTATTTCCCGAACTATAAAAAAGCAACAGCAGAAGCGATGCCGTCAGTTTGCCGATAGTTTTCGAATTGACAACATCGACATTTTTTGATGTGAATTGAACACTTAAAAAGAATATAGTCATGGTGCGAGACAAGGGCAAGCTACCTAAAAAGAGATTTGGCGTGAAATATACTAGACAGCCAGCCCCTGAACACTCAAGTTTGGATGAATACATAAACCCCTATCTGCCGGCCCAAGCTGTGAAGATAAAAACTATGAAAACGTCTCAAAGGGATGCCCCAGCACATCCCACTCTTCTTCGGCTATTAAAGGCAGGAAAGGCAACAGCAAGCCGAATCAGAACTTGAAAAGGACTACGAAAGATAGTAAGTCTATTATTTTCTTGTCAATGATATTTGTTACTGAACGTTGAAGGAAAAGTGTGGTTTACCTACAGGCTCACCTAAACCCCTAATGTAACATTGACCCTACAAGGGAATCGGAAATGTTATTTTGTTATTATGGGAATACTTGAACTATGTATAACTCCCGATCTGTAAGCTTATAGCTGAACAATTTCCATCCTATTATCTTGAATTGATCTAAATTAGTATATTCTGTTTGGTCAATACTTATATGAAAAATAATTACTCCAACACCGAAACATGCACGTCGCAAAGAACGAACGAGATTAACTTATAGTTTACTGGTGTTGTTTTAGAGTGTGCAAAGGCCTTCCCGCGCCATCACTGCATAATGATCATGCAACGCTGTGTGTCCCACTTCGTCTTAAGGTATCCGGTGTATAATAATGTTAAGATCGCATGCCTGGTGACCCGATATTATTGTGGTACCATTTAAAAAGGTTTAATGTGTTGAGGAAGAAAATGTTAATATTAAAGCAAAAACAAATACAGTTTTAACACTTTTTGAAACCTTGAATCAATGAACAATCGGTCATTTCACTTTTAATTTCAGTTCAGTTATGGAACAAAAATACAATCTGCCTAACTTTATATGTTACGCTTTTACGTATATTGGGTAATTTATTTTACATAAAAGTAATCAGTAAGCAAACTTCTTTTAAAATGCCAAAATGACATCAGGTCAACAAGCATCAACATTTGATTTATTTCCAATGGGTTGATGAAATGACAAGCTAATTTATGCACATTATACTGAATTTAAATGCCAATAGGAACATGATTGCAATTCAAAGTCTATGAATGAGCCATATAGTCTGCAGCCGCTGCGCTTTTTTCTTCAATAAACTCGCTCTTTCGAGAACCCGGGGTCTTTAATGATGGCATGCTTATTGGTGAGTGAAAACAGTCGTTTGTTTTGTCGAACTCTGTTATCTCTTTGTTATGGTTAATATGTTTAACCTTTTCCCATAGTTTTCTTTTTTGTTTGAATTATTCTGTATTTCGGTTATTTCGAATGTTCGTTATCTCGAAGTATTTCCCGAGGTCTTAACGACTTTGACATAACTAGTTTCGGATGTACTTGGAAAAAACTACAACAGCAAAATAAAACGATTATAATATGCAATTTTCTGTTCTAATTTGGAATCGATTATAATTATTCTGCAAAAAGTTTACATTCCATCACGTTTTTATTTTTCAGTTTTAAGAGATCACTATTAAATCATAACTTTCTATGTATTTGCATATTTTTGGTTATATTTCTTATGTATAATACACTATCTTGTATGACTGAATATTCAATGCGTTAATAATCAAACAGATGGTATCGTATTTAAATAAAAATCGCTATCAGTTTCATCATTATATTGCATAATAATAGGACATTAATATTCCTACGCTTGCGTCAGACTGCACAATTGTCGACGTGTGCATCCGGAAATTCAACGTTGTGTATGCGCACGCATCAGGAAACGACAGCTTTCTGAGCGTGCAATGGATGCTTTGAATAAAAACCAGCCCAAAGGATTATTTTTTTACGTTCAGTATATATCGGTGGACAGCAGGATTATTTGGGATATTGCGAGTGTCGGGAGAAAAGTGTTGTACTCCGATTTTACGGATGCTGTTTAAAATGTTGAGGATATTTATCGTAAGTCTGATTTTATTTATTTTAAATATAAAATCATTTACAAAATTGTAAATACGATGTTCTAAATTCTCAGATCAAAAAAACATGATTTGAAAAATGTGATATTCGTTGTCGCATTTATAAGAAATTGAGAAAAATGGAATTCAGTTGTGGTTAAATATTAACATCAATACAAATGATGAATTAGTTATATATTTTTTTTTTACTAACAAAGTACTTATAATATATGTCATGCGTTTCCGGTGCGGATAAAAAAATCCGACAGAAGGGCACCTGCGTTGCTACGCAGCGTGCGCGATGGTCGGGTATTTGCTTTCTGGACCGGACTCATATGATTGATATTTCTTCTAGCATACCTAATTTACTTTTTTTGCGATGATGTTTACTAACGTCATGACGCGCTGTAATTTTTATCGCTGCATACGTCAAGCATTCTCATTCATCAGAGGTTCGATCGTTATAAAATTTAGTTGTACGTCACTCAGGTGAAAGGTACGTAACTCTGGTAAACGAGAATGACGTCAAGAAGTTCCTTCAGTATCACGTCTTTTAAGGGATATTTTGTTTTGTTTTGAATGTATATTTTTGTAAAGTAAATGTTTATGGAACTCCTCTATTGAAACCTCATATTTATGGTCACATTAAGTGTATAATTAAAGAAATAAAAATAGTACGTCACAGCGCGAGACTCATCTCGCATGGGGTGCCATATGGAATTTTCAAGCACGGCTGAATTCAATGGCCACTCGATTATAGTGGCCCCTTAAAACAGGTTCTCCTGTATGCATTTCTAGTTTTGATGTAGATGTCAGTGTATATAAATTATGATTTTTATGACTTTCCAAGAATACCTTTAAGGCACTAAATCGTTCACCTATTCTCAAACCATTGTGAATTATAACGGAAACAATAACGAAACATATCCGAAGGTTATTGCGTTCCAAGTTAATCCTGAAGAACTGTTCTGTTCTTCAGGACAGTAGATGCCTTAGATTGCTCAAAACTCTTACGAGGGTTTGAAATGAGCCTGTTTTCGCTAATCAATCAGGTCGCGATATAAAACATAGTCAGATGTTTGTTCAAGGGTAGACATACCGTGTGATTTGATGTCACAGAACGGCAATAGAGATTTCGGACATTTTCAGCCGCATATGGTGTTTTTCCCTTCAATACTGCCCAAAAACTGATTAGCATAATAGGTACGTGTACGCAAAATCCTATTAAGAACTAACCATATATTCGGTAGGTTAAACGAGAAAAGGGTTTAACAGACTGGGAACATATTGGTCACAAAGTCACGATTAATATACTGAACAGTCTTTAGTAAGTATGTGACCACGTAAACTTATATATAGTAGACTGACTATAGCCCCTAGGACATTAAACCCTAAGACCCCTAAGACAGTATCCCCTTAGACCCCTAGAGCATTAGCCCCTAGGACATTATCCCCTAAGACCCTTAGGACATTAGCCCCTAGGACATTATCCTCTAAGACCCCTAGGACATTAGCCCCTAGAACATTATCCCCTAAGATCCCTAAGACATTAGTCCCTAGGACATTAGTCCCTAAGATCCCTAGGACATTAGCCCCTAGGACATTTTCCCCTAAGACCCCTAGGACATTAGCACATAAGACATTAGCCCCTAAGACCCCTAGGACATTAGCCCCTAGGGCATTATCCCCTAAGACCCCTAGAACATTAGCCCCTAGGACATTAGCCCCTAAGACCCCTAGGACATTAGCCCCTAGGACATTATCCCCTAAGACCCCTAGGACATTAGCCCGTAGGAAATTAGCCCCTAAGACCCCTAGGACATTAGCCCCTAGGATATAGCCCCTAAGACCCCTAGGACATTAACCTTTAGGACATTAGACCCTGAGCTGAAATTTGCAAAGACGGACAAAAGTCTCTTCATGATATTGCACATGCGGATGA
Source organism: Mya arenaria (assembly GCF_026914265.1). Classification (NCBI taxonomy): domain Eukaryota; kingdom Metazoa; phylum Mollusca; class Bivalvia; order Myida; family Myidae; genus Mya; species Mya arenaria. The sequence continues at coordinate 58,641,614 of NC_069131.1, forward strand.
TAGCCCTGCAACAGAGGATATTAGCCCCTTCATGATTTTCTCCATATGGACAACAGCATCTTCATTATTTAGTGCATATGGGCAATCTTCGCATCATATTTTTGTATACATCACTTTAACCACGTGGTATGTAAACCTTCTGTTCGTCATTGCTATCATAATAGTTTAGCTAATGTTAAACGTTATTCGACCAAACCTAAAACATTCTTGTAAAATAACAGTTCTCTTTAAATATGGAACAATTTTTAACCTCATTTTTTCATTTTTAAACAGACCCTTGCTCTTCTGGCAGCTGTTCAATGTAGATTTGGAGGTGGATTTTTTCATTCTGATTACTACTACGAGGGGGAATCTGAATCTGAATCTGAATCTGAATCCAGCGAATCTTCGAGCGAATCCTCCAGTGAAACCTCGAGCGAACCCCCACCATGCCCGTGTACCCGTAAGTAACAATAGCAAGCCGATGTTTGTAGTCTAAAAGGGGAATAACCCGACAATATTTAAATAGTTTGCATGACTTTTTAAGAGTTACAACTATTCAAACCAGAGTTTTTGGTCTTGCATGTCTCATGCTATATATTGCTTTATGCATGTACATCAGCATGTTGACCGGTCTTTAATAAGTGATTACTGTTACTTATTAGGTCATATTCTGTCTAGGTTGGATCTTGTGTTGATGCTTTATGTTATCTTTGTATTGTATAATGCATGCAAAGTATTACAAAAATTCTCTATTCGTTATTGCTCATTAGTTTTGTTTGTGTGTGGGTTTTACATTGTTAATACGCTCTAGTTTTGCGAGTCTGTTGGCTCCTATATACTGACCCCATTCTGGTAATTCATCGTGCAACAGGGTACCGTCATGGATCAGCTTGGCTGGGTATACAATCTGCACCCTCGACTGCGGATTCCGATTTTTGAGTTCCTTATACTTAAGCCACAGACGCCCCCGAGCTTCCTGAATCTCACGCGGAAAATCGAAATCAATAGAAAAGGGGGTATTTTTCAGACGCCTAGCGTTGCTCATGATAAGATTAACATTACCAAAATCTCGGAAATTAGCAATGATTGGCCTGTTCTAGGGCTGCCTTCGGGAATGCCTCTGTCCCAGTCTGTGTGCCCGGGCAATGCAAACACTTCGTGCATCAATAGCCATATGGTTTCTTATAATGCATGCAAAGTATTACAAAAATTATCTATTCAATTGTCGAGTATTTCGTTATTGCTCAATAATTTAGTTTGTGTGTAGGCGGTTTTCTTATATTTGATATACATAAATAAATATTAGTCTACATTATTTTGTGAATTATGCAACATGACTATATTCGATTATCGATTAAGCCTTTCTTAACATGTGTGCCTTGTCTTTTGCAACATGTGTAAACTGGTAGTTAAAGGTACTCGATAACTTTTTTGGACCAAAAATGAGTTTTCCCTGTAATGCATCTTAAAACACTTATTTTATCATTATATTACTCCATGATATCGAAATTGCAGAAAAATACAATTAAAGTATAAAAACGGATTTTGGTTTTAGTGGAGTTCGAACACACACCGGGAAAATCTAGAAAAATATAAAACGGACGCCTCCACCACTAGGCCACAAGGACTTTCACTAAAGTGGTTGACATTTGGACCTTTTAAAAATACATTGATAACATCACGTGATAATCAATCAGCCGACTTGGCAATCACGCGACAATGAAATCGCTGAAATCGCTGAAATCGCTGAAACCCGTTGGGAACGGTATTGAAAATTGTGGTCTTCAAAGACGATATTTGAGCAAATATCTACATTTGCTGAAAGTTTTCATCTTTTGGTATTTTAGTTTTAACACTCCTTATGATTTGCCACACTTTATTTCGTAATTAAAGAGAAAAGTGCATTTAACAAACCATTAGCGAGTGCCTTTAAAGAGGCACAGTAAAGGGTACAATTGATAGATGCATTTTTTTATTCTTAAGGGGCACAATATAGGTTGATACAAAGAATTATTTTAATGCATTATGATGTTTAACTATTTTGAGGTATATGATCAAAAAACAAAACAACATAATTATGATTTGTGTCCGGATAATCAAATATTAGCGATATTTTGGCGCTTTTTTAACTGGGGAATTTGTGAACACGTAGCTATTAATAAAAAAAAAAACGTTTATAAAGGCTTATATTTTTCATTGACTGATGTTTGTTCAAGGGTATACATACCAAGTGATTTTATGTCATATGTAAACAGAACGCCGATAGAAATTTCGGACATTTTCAGCCGCATATGGGTGTTTTTCCCTAAGTTTTTCCCTCAATATTGCCCCAAAAATGATTAGTATAATAGGAACGTGTACGCAAAATCGTATTTAGAACGTACTATTCGGTAGGTTTAACGAGAAAAAGGTTAAACAGACTGGAAAAATATTTGTCACAAAGTCACGCTGAATATATACTTTTTTGAACTTATAAAAAGAATGTTGGGTTTCCCCTATATGTGATGGTATAGCAACTGCTTTCGTTATTATCGCCACAATGGTGGTTTGGTGTCCATGCGTGCGTGAGTTCGTACGTCCGTCCGATTAAAGCTTGTCTGGGCTGTAACTTGGCTACGCATTTAGGGATTTTAAAATGATGGTGGTTACGATGAGAAGAAAGCGTACCTGGTACAAGAAACATGAATATATGTCAAAGGTTTAATTACATTCATGGTTAAAAGCTAATTTTATCATAACTGTTGAATAATTGTGACATTTGCGGGCTCGACATTGTTGGCGTCTCGCCGACAAACATCTAGTAAGAATAATGTTTTGAATAATAGTCAGATGACATGAAGCCAATCTTAATGATTAAGAATGGGCGGAGTGAGCGTAGCGTATACTTTAGGCCATCTAATTGAGACAGAATACAACCTCATTGGCTGACACTTTGTCAACGCAAAATTTGACGCAGAAAATGTGTATCGGATGAGTGGCAGTAGACGAACCTTTAAACACCCGCGATAGTTGAAATTCTTAACGATTTAACCTAGTACTTAATGAATGCCTATCTGCAACTTCATTGCCTGAAATAAGGGTTGTATTCTAAATGCAGACATTCATCAACAACCACCACCTCTACCTTACCTATAATGCCATTTGACATACATCCGCATAAACACTTTTTCTTTCTTCTTACAATCTATTTAATGTAGGCTCGCCGTCGGCATTTAAAGAGTGGTGCGGCTGAAGTATAATATTAAGGTCCGTCGTTCTAGGGGCGTACGGGGACATGCTCCCCATGGACAGTTTTAATTTGAGGATGCGCCTAGGAACGATTTTCTGTATAATTTAGACTAAAAAGACCACATTTTAGAAAAGGTTTTGCAGGCATTCGATATAGGTTTTCTGGGTGTAGGATTGTGATCTATTAAAATATTTAATGGAAAACATTCTGAATGACATTATTTTAGCATTTATTTTAATTAGTGTATAAATAAGCGGAGGCCAAAGTAGAAATTGTGAGAAAATGATAATTTCTACCTCAGTCGGTTGAAATGGCATACACATTGATTAATCATTATATGATATGTCTTCAGTTTTTCCGCCCCCCCCCCTTCTTCCCGTAGCTGTTTAATTGAAACGCCTTTAATCAATCATATCTTATTGATGTTTATTTGTTACTGTAACCCAGACGTTTGTGTTTGTCTATATTTTAGCGCTCGAAGTCGGCCAGTGTTGTGACGACTGTCATTACTGTAAAGATGAAAATGCCATATGCGACACATACGGATATAGTAAAGTGTGCGTCTGCAAAGATGGCTTCATATTCGACTATAAATGCAAGAAGTGCGTTCCTGGTTAGTTTAGTTTTCATTACTTTAATTACATATTAATAATTATTACTGAGGTATTTCGAAATTATTGGATTGGGATATATGTCGTTGGTCGGGCTAACGGGCGAGCGGCCGATTGTCAACAGGTGGTTTCCGCTCAATATCTTTAGTTCGAATTGATGGGTAGATTGTAGGAATCTAAAACCTGGTTTAATGAATTGTGGCATTCATGGTTTCCATTTTTAAACAATTATTGATGCATTAGAATCATAAATTACTTTATTTGGATATAAGATAAAGTCTTCCATACAAATGAAATTACAATAAACGAAAATCGATAAAAAAACATAAGTTTACTATCTAGACTATACTAGATACTAATGTTTTCATTGTGTTACAGAAAACACACACACAAACAACACAATTCAAGAATGAGATATAATATAAGAAAAATACATGCACTGGGGCCTGTTTCAATAAGATATTGTAGCCGTAAACATTACGCTGCTTAAGAGTGCTCGGGGAAATCCGTAAATTTACGGATCTATACAATAAAGGTTCGAGATAACCATATTTGTACTGAAGCGCAGGTTGTCCGGTGCAGTGGTTAGCGCACTCGCTTCTCACCAAGGCGACCGCGTTCGATTCCCGGCTTGGGCGCATGTGAGTTTGGTTGGTGGTCACTAAGCCGGACAAGTTGGTGTCTCCGGGTTCTCCGGTTTCCCCCACAACACAAGACCAAACTCTCGCGCAACATTGTGCCAACGAGAGTGACTTAGTATAAGTTATCATAACTTTCTTTACAATCGATGTGAAATATTTAATATTTAAACTAATGACCAAAAAGGGAGTATCGCCATCTTGAGCCTTGCGATCTTTATTGAAAAGGGGCCCGGATGTATAAGTTATCATAACTTTCTTCTCAATCGTTCACATACCGTGTGGGTATGCAACGGCAAGATCGTTAAGAGCTGTAATAGATTAAACATCAAGGGTCACATAACTTGATTACGTGATAACAGCAAGCTTTACGAAAGGGTGCACTGAAAAGACACTCTAATAGATTGGCACCAACATTACATCTACATTAAAAAACTAACATTGATAATATCATATTGGGCTATTTCCTATCGAATATTGTTCACCTTTTACCAATACTTGGGTTGAACCCCCCCCCCCCGTTTTTGTACGCGAGATACAGGACCCAATTACGCAGTTCTCGGGACTCACGGATTTAGCAGAACAGAAATATTTTGTTGTTTGGTACGCATGTTCAACTTTATCAGTATCGCAATCCTGCCTACAAATTACTTGTCCTCCCATTTCGCGCTTTGAAAACGTTTATAAATCTAAATTTACACGATCTACTATTTCAGATTTAGAGATAAGCGGGGTGTCCTACCCCATCGTCGTGTTATTAATTTTAATATATAAAAGATAATAAGTATTTTTAATTACTTGTTAAGTAATTTTCAAGTAATTTTAACAACATTCGTTGTTCGTAAGTGAAGTACAGGGTCATGATAGTGAAATATAGAAAACTCTTTAAATATCTACTGCAAAGGGAGTTGTGTCCCACCCACCAGCTTTAAGTCGAACATAGGCTGGTAAAAGGTCGTGCATATGCACATACGTGCACAAGCAGCAAAACACACACACACACACACAACACGCACACGCACGCACGCACACGCACACACACACACACACACACACACACACACACACACATATATATGTGATATTTTATAGTCAATGTTCATCCAAATATCATCATTTATGTACGAATTTTAATCATTTTTAAAGTTAATAATACATCAAATAAAGCGTGAGGAGAGTACAAGCATAACTATTTATCTGTTATAATTATGATAGTTTTCTTTTATAAATATATTTAATACATACATCGCTAGTTTCCTATTTACATTGATATTTTGATGGGTGATTAATTGTACAAAATTTATCTCATTCGGTCGGACATGATAAATCTTATCTATGTGTGATTTTCTTATATCAATTTACAGTTTACATTCAAGAACAAAATGATACTCATGTTCGAGAACTTAACAGAAATGATAAAACTCTAAATATCTACATATCATACCTTGCAGCAGCACTGTTTATTAGTTTTCTTTAATTTAAGGTATTGAGTCACTAAATATGTCCAATCTAAACATTGTTCGTATGATATTCCTTAGGTAGGAGTTGGCCACGCGGTTGAGGTCATTGTTACTATATTTTCTAAAACACGTCTATGTATATGAACGTAACTTTTTGTTTTGTTTGGAATTTCCAGTTTATTTTACAATATGTAATAGTTCGATGCCATGAAGTAAAATCTTAATGATTATTTATCACAACAGTTTAACAATTGGGCTAAATAGTAAATATTTTAATAAGTTGCTTTAACATTAATAGTAGTTTCAGCAACAATATCATTCCAAAAAGCGTTTATTTTTCAGACTATCAAATCGTTATATAAATGATATATACTTTTTATCGGTTTGGATCTACTTTCACAAATAAAGTAGGATTTATAAGTACAATAAACAATCTGACTTAAAACAATGTTTACAATACTACATATCTAATATCCTTTATTGCTATTTATTGCTATGTGTGTTCCACATCTTTTTAAAAGCTCAAGCATATCATTCAAAATATTTTTAAAGGTCGGACATTTAATAAAAAGTGTTTGTAATCTTCTACTGCATTGCAACGCGTACATAATTTTATATATGAAGTGACGTTAAGCAGTTATAAGAACATCGGCGTTGACATTAGCTAGATATAGCTACAGAATATCTTCAGAAAAAACTTCAGTCAAGTCTGAATCTCAATGTCAAGCCAATTTACCACATAAAAGCATAGTATGATTCAAAATCTTTCTACTCTTTTTATAAACGTAATTTCTCATAGAATATATTGATTAAAATCTTAATCAATATCTAAAAAAGTGTACTCTAGTAATTGTTAAAAAAAATGAGTTGTACATAGTTACATTTTTTGCTGTAGTGTATGTATATTTGGAATTTTGACCAAAGTCTTTCTAAGAAAATGCGCCAGTAAAAGGTATAAAAAACATAAATAGTAAACACCGGATATAACGAACTCCTCGGGCCAAAAGAAGATCGTTCCTTACATCCGGAAATTCGTTTTATCCGGAATACATTGACTCAGTATTTTTTACATTGAATAAAGAAGGACAAAAATATTATTTCTTCGTTTAAATACAACAAATATTTTATATTTCTTATTTATAAACAACTTGTGTAAATAATTGTAATTTTATCAAATAGTAATAAATTTAGGATATTTTTCAATTCAATCACTGCTCTAAAAAAGGTAAAATTAAATAAATATTTGCTTTTTTGAGTCTTGAGCCTGAACTCAGGTTTGAAACTGTTAGTAAAAAAGTTTTAGAATCAATCAGACCCAGAAGAGCAAAAATTAAATTTTGTTGTAAAAATGATAGTATAGTGCATAAAGGCATCTGTTGTCAAAATTCATTATGTTCAAGATATTTTGAAACATTTAAAAATTTAGTTTTCTCAGAATGAGTCTAAAATTTATACTCAGTACGTCAGTGAATACGGACTAAAAAGCGTTCTCATCAAGATATCTTCAAACCATTGGATCCGGCTGTGTCTGAATTAGGGTCCCTTGCTTCTAGGATATAAAATTTCAAACATGTTCATGTCTGAAATGATAGGACGCATGTTCAACACATTTGGCATACACCTTGAGTTGAGACGAAGAGTTGAATGTTATCAAATTATGCATAATTTTTTTATGTTGTTAGGAATGGCCTCTGCTGAATAGTTCATATTTCCAAACCTTTTGCCCTCACTTACACCTAAAAAACTCATTATGCAAACCCAAGAATCTTAAGCAGGACTGGGATTCGTAAATCATCTTAATTCGTTTCCTTACTTAAGTCACTTCCCTAATTTAAGTATCTCATTGGTCATTTGATATGAAAAGTTTTAAGAAATAGACTAAAGTTAGGAAATGACTTAAGATGCTTCATGAAAACGGCCCCAGATGTACAGTTGTATTTACATTAATCTTTAGTTTCATTTCACAGTTTTTCTAGAAAAATCCTAAATATAGAATACGACATGAATGGCTATGACTTAAACTAAAACTATGACTTATGGCTTTTTAAAAAGGACGAGCCATAAAAACTACATGCGAAACGCAATTTTAAAGTGACACTCTTATTCAAAATCAATACATACACATGTATAACATACATAATTTAAAGTGATAAACCATCACTTACTTACTAAATAATGCAATTATGGAAAATATTAATTACTGATAACAAGTTTATAACCGTGTATTTTATAGCTGAAAACGCAAAAATATTAAATGATTGGTGAATGCTAAAATATTTACTGTGATCTACTATCGTCTCAGAAGGCAGAAATACCGTGTTTTCAGCATCTTTCTTTCAAATTAAACGCAGTATCCCTCATAAGAACAATTGTTTTCGACATTAATTAATCTTTTATGGTAAGTTAAAACAATTGTATGAAATATGGTAAATCTTATTTGGGAGTGATAGTGCATCTTTAACAAAATGTACCATAACGCTGTCATCACACCTCAGAGACTCTAACACAAAATAGTTCCAATTATCAAAACAAAATCAACATAAATTAACCTCATGATTACACAAACTCTCGTGTACTACCTTTTTTGGCGGTGAATTACCATATATAAACATCTCAGTTTGCTTTAAATCTTCAACTGCTTTTGTTATATGTATCAACAAGTATTCAGGACTAGCTTGAAAACTTAAGATGTATTTATAACTCGCTCAAAAATTAAGCAGTAATCAGGACTCAGGGATGTGAGAGGAGGGTGAAATGTACCCACTTTGTTACTGCAAGAAACATTTTTTGTTTTAAAAGGATAATGTGTGAGAATGATTGTCAAACGCTAATTAACATCAGCAAATTCATCTCGGTTATACTTAAATTATTAAGGTACCCCCTGGCAATGTAACCTAACTTATCTTTTCATCTGTAATAAAAGATTTGTTATACTTAATGCAAATTATGTGTATATTGCATCTCTTTAAATATGAATAGAATTTGATTAAGCAATTATGTCTTTTCATAACTACAAAAATAAGTGTATAGCTCTTAACCCCGAAAGCCTGGTTCAGTAGTTTATTAATTTCTTTATATTATAATATGTAATATCATAATATGTATATCTACCTCTATTCACATGTATATGTGTAAAGCGTAAATAAAACTCGAAACTCGTTGTACACACACAATACTCATAATTAAGAATTAATCAGCACAGATCGGGAATCCCTTTTTTAATTATGTGCGAAATAAGTCCTTTCCAAATCCCCCATCCTCTTCCCATGAGCATCTGAGTAACGCGGCGAATCATTATTACCTTTATGAACTGGAACGTTAATAAACTACTGCATAAATACATGTTAAAAAACAATTAAAAAATACCAAATAACTACTTCAACAGCTGTTTGCATACGTGGCTCCTTTCGTCGAGGGAGATCAATGCGAAGGAGATTGCTGTTAACAACGCAGACTCGTAGTGCTCTCATCAGATAATGCTTATAACATAGAAAGTGATATCCATTGAGACATTAAACGGCATATACACCAATATCATATATTTTGTTTTAATGTGTTCCTTTAGGAATGACTTTTCTAAAAATCTATTTATAATTAACTACTCTTAGATTGCAATGCCAACGTATATCACGCCACTGATTTTTTTTTTATATTTCCGTGTATTCATATAATCATATAGTAAAACGAGGAAGACGTCAACTCCGATTAAGTCCGTGTTGTGTTTTTTGCCAGTAAATATAATCTTTGACCAGTAAATTTAATTTTATGATTTGTCGCCAGACGGCTTTGTGAACAAACCTACGCGCATAACGAGATATTTCCGTTGCACTCAATGGTTAAATAAGTACCGGAAAGAAAGACTGTCGAGTAATTAATAATCTGCTCATGAATCTAATAATTGTAACCAGTTGACAAAACTCTGATCTTGAAATATCGATTTTCCTATCGAACACTAAATTAACAACAAAATGTCATAGTTAATAATGCGTTTGATAATTCGAACCTGATCGAGTTGCAAATAAATTGACGGTAAATCCATCAATCAATGACAAATCAACAAGCGATTAAAAATTCCAACACAAGCAAACCATCTTAAATTCAAAATAATTCATAAATGTATCCAATCATAAATTATACCAAACAATTAAACAGTTATGCAATATTACAAGTAATAGAATCACAAATATATTATAAATATACATTGAAGTTATTTATATGAAAATCCTTTGACCAAAACATATTGATTATTATTGTACTGTATATATCTTAAACAATCCTTATCTATAATAATTTATATACATATTTTGTCAAGACATACCAATCATTCATACATTTACCAATTTAAACAAACACCTACTACATCAAAACATACAAATTATTAAAGCACGCAAAAATGCAAATTTTTAATAATATATTATAGGGTAGGGAGGGAGGGCAAAAAAATATACAAACTTGCAACTCGAAGAAAAAATGTTCTAATGAAAAACCGCGAACTTTTTCTTTATTTATACCCCTAAAACGAACAGCAAATCAAATTAAAGTTCAAAAGCAATGACCCTTCAACATCAGTACTGCAGAAACTATAAACCAAAAGTGAAAGTAAAATACGCAGTAAATAATTGAATATTTTAAAGTCAAAATAATGCTATTGTTGTTGTTGTTTTTGTTGTGTTTATTATGATAAGCCCGCGCCCTTTAATGGTTGCATTATGACTTGACCCCGTCTCATCCCCAAGTGTGACTTAAACAAAATTGTGTAGCCAAAGGGGGATCTTTACCCCCGCCGGTTGAAGGGATATTCGCCAAAAGAGTAATTGTGTACCCAAAATGCCGCGAGACCTGCGATTAATGACATATAGAGTGGTCCAACAGCTCTGACTATTATATATGGTTTCATTTCTCTAGTCTTAACTAGTTGTAATTAAGAAATTTGGTATTACATGTATCTTAAAAACCAATAACTTGTAAGAATGGTATGTCTTAAAGGATAAGAAAGACTCGCGGTAAATCCTCTCTGTCTATACCAGATAATGGACCCTTAACTACGGAAACGACACATACGACGCCGACGACACCGCAGACGACGACACCGCAGACGCCGACACCGCAGACGACACCACCATGTCCGTTCTGTTATGCCATAAGTAGACTGGATGGATCGTGCAGTAAGTGTCATGTCACCTTTTTAATATAAAGTGACATGTTCACGTTTTATAAGGTGAGATATATCATATCGCTTCCATTCTGGTTGCTTGGTCCGCCCCTAAGATAGCATAAAACGAAAAGTAATTGCTGTACTCGATAATAGTGCAAAACAATATAGTTAATAATAACTTCGTAATACTGTTATGGTGAGCTTCGCTTTTGCGGTTGTATATGGAGCACCAAAACAACCAAATTCTATGCAACGGTAATTTAGCTTAAAGCGCCTCTTATGCTCCCGTGTCTAGACTTGATGCCTCGTGGAAAGCGCCTTTTTGGTTTCAGGTCGTTGCACTGAAAATAATCGTGTTAAAATATCAAGATTTTCTAAAAGCGGAGCTTAAACTTTCTCGCTCCATTTCCAATTGTTAACTGTATCTTTATTAAACCGGAACATGCCTTATTGATTCAGGTCGTTGTTGTGTAATACGCTCTACTGTTGTACCGGAACACAGCGCCTATCTTCAGCAACTTGCACCTGATATACTGCTGCGTTAGATTGCATTGTATCTTTGCGGCCTGTAGTTCAATTATTGTATTTGTTGTTTTTTAAACATGACGAATATATAAAAAAGTTGCTTGTGATGGAAAAGTGTTGGTAAAATGTCTTGCAGTAGAGTGTGTCTTGCAGAAGGGTTATTTGAGAGATTTCGGTTTACAAACTAAAACCACGACTTTGGCTTATTTGTACGCGTACCTTAATTGATGTTTCTTCATAAAAGAAAAATGCCTTAAAACGCAATATGACTGAGGAATGGCATTATTTTTCTTTTTTCATTTTTAGGTAACGTACGCTTACATAATACATTTATGACAATGGCCCATTGTTCAGAACCTTGTTAAAGTGAACAACGTGATTAACGACATTATTGTTAACTTTGAAATGTGAAATAGTTAAATAGTTGATGATGTGCTCACATCTTTAAATATAAACAAGTACAGATGAAACAGCTGTCTCAAATCTTAACAAGAATGATTTCAACAATATAGTTTACTTAAACAATATTTGTAAGCAATCGGCCAAGTGTCTGCGAAAATGAGACCTTTGGAGATATTTACATCAACCCCGAAAAACAATATGAACAAGCGAAATGATTAAAATGTTCAAAATTTAAACACTGTTCAAAATTGATTTTTTGTTAATTTCCAAAAAATATTTAAAAAAAAACAACACTAATCGATTTCCTGCGTATAAGGCACTATATCTTGCAAACATGAACATCTCGCTTTAACCTCACCAGGACTCATTTTCACTGATGACAATTAATTTTGAAAAATCAGTATTTGTCTTGTCTTACAGTCAGAATGAGATATGGAGTGGCATGCCAAGCCGATCCCGACAGCTGTTGTGTATTGGATGGTCTTAAATGTATTGATGGGATCTGCAGGTGTAGCAATCCGGACATCAATTATGACCCCTTTGAGGAGAAATGCTGTAAGTCAGAATAGCGTTGCAACAGTGTATTTATTTATTTTCTGGTGCATACACTTATGTATTATAACTAAGTGATTCTTGAAAAAAAGATATAGTTAAAAGGTATAGTATCAAACGAGTAGTCATACTTTCATCCAAAGTGTAGTCATTCATTATCTGGTACTTCGAAATCAGTGCTGTTATAGATTTTCATCCAAAGTGTAATCATTTATTATCTGGTACTTCGGAATCAGTGCTGCTATAGATTTTCATCCAAAGTGTAGTCATTCATTATCTGGTTATTCGGAATCAGTGCTTTTATAGATTTTCATCCAAAGTGTAGTCATTCATTATCTGGTACTTCGGAATCAGTGCTGCTGTAGATTTTCATCCAAAGTGTAGTCATTCATTATCTGGTACTTCGAAATCAGTGCTGTTATAGATTCTCATCCAAAGTGTAGTCCTTCATTTTCTGGTACTTCGAAATCAGTGCTGTCATAGATTTTCATCGAAAGTGTAGTCATTCATTATCTGGTACTATGAAATCAGTGCTGTTATAGATTGTCATACAAAGATGGTACTCATTTTACTATATTTGGTCGTACGTGCATTGATAACAGGGGCGTACCTTAAGCATTTCGAACTGTACGCCTTGACGTTTGAGCAAGGTGTCGATATGTGAAGGTCTTTCATTAGTTGGTTCTCGATACTTTATATGGGGTGGGAGTTTGAGCGGGAGGGGAATAGACTAACGCTTTTTTTTGCCAAGTGTTCTCTAGATCCTAGACGACATCATTCACTTATATTGCACCAAATATTAACCACACACACTTAACCTTCGGTTGTTGTTCCTGATTTCGAGATATAATGTCTTTCCATTTCATGGGCGCCATAATTGTTTTGAACGCCACGGCGTACTGCCGTATGCCTAGGTACGCCCCTGGATATGACATGTCAATAATATTAAGACTTTAAGTGTTATGTTGCAGATGCGTTGTTAAAAATGGCCGACACTATTAAGACTTAAGTGTTATCTTACAGGTGGAGATGATCTAGGAGATCCCTGGTTCAACAAATATGCGATACTTTGTTGTATGTGCGTTGTTTAGCCGGGCCAATACTATTAAGATTTAAGTGTTATCTTGCAGGTCGAGATGATCTAGGAGAACCCTAGTTCAACCAATATGCGATACTTGGTCGTACGTGCGTTGTTTAGCCGGGCCTATGATATTAAGGCTTTAATGCTATCTTGCAGGTGGAGATGAGCTAGGAGATTCTTGCTTCTGGCAAAGTTCGATATTTCGTCGTACGTGCGTTATTAAGACGGGCATATAACATTGAGGCTTAAGTGTTATGTTTTGCAGGCGAATATGAGCTAGGAGATCTCTACTTCAACCAAAGTTCCGAATTTGGTCGTACGTGCGTTCTTTAAGACGGGCCTATAATATTAAGGCCTTAGTGTTATGTTGCAGGCGGAGATGAGAGAGGAGATCCCTGCTATAATCAAAGTGCGATATTTGGTCGTACGTGCGTTGTTGAGCCGGGCCTATAATAGTAAGGCTTAAGTGGTATGTTGCATGCGGAGATGAGCGAAGAGATCCCTGCTACAATCAAAGTGCGATATTTGGTCGTACGGGTCTATAACATTGAGGCTTAATTGTTATGTTGCAGGTGAAGATGAGCTAGGAGATCTCTGCTTCAACCAAAGTGCAATGTTCGGTCGTACGTGCGTTGTTTAGCCGGGCCTATAATATTAAGGCTTAAGTGCTATGTTGCATGCGGAGATGAGCTAGGAGATCCCTGCTACAATCAAAGTGCGATATTTGGTCGTGCGTGTGTTGTTTAGCCGGGCCTATAATATCAAGGCTTAAGTGGTATGTTTCAGGCGGAGATGAGTTAGGAAATATTTGATTCAACCGAAGTGCAATGTTTGGTCGTACGTGCGTTGTTTAGCCTGGCCTATAGTATCAAGGCTTAAGTGGTATGTTTCAGGCAGAGATGAACTAGGTGCTTCAACCATAGTGCTACATTTGGTCGTACGTGCGTCGATACGACGGGTCCATTATAATAAGTGGAAAGTGATATGTTGCAGGCGGAGATGAACTAGGGCATTTTTGCTTTAACCAAAGTGTGATATTTGGTCGTACATACGTTGATACGACGAGTCCATAACGTTAAGTTTATAATGTTATTGTCTTTACGCTTCCGATGGAGATCTTGCTACACCAAAATGCGATATTTGGTCATACGTGGGATGTTTAGACGGTCAATATACAATTACACCTTACATGGTAAAATGCGATACTTGGTCGTACGTGCGTTGTTTAGCCGGGCCTATGATATTAAGGCTTAAATGCTATCTTGCAGGTGGAGATGAGCTAGGAGACCCATGCTTGGGTCGAAATCCAACATTTGGTCGTACGTGTGTTGACAAGACGGGTCAAGAATGTTAAGTGTTATAATGCTGTTGTTGTTACGCTGCAGGTGGAAGTGAGCTGGGCGAAACTTGTTGCTTAAAAGCGGGCTTTGACCAATGTAAGATCAGAGATAGCAACAGCATATGCGACCTGAACAAAAATAGCACGTGCGTTTGTTCGATGAACACAACTCCAACCAATGGTTTTTGCAGTAAGAAACATAATTCATTACAGATATTGTACCAAACATATTGTAGCTAACAAGTATGTTTAGCCTTCACAGACTTTCAAATGTGCCATCTATGTCCGATTTTAACTGAAGAAAAGAAAATCATTGTTATAATTATTTCTAACAACAGAATCAGCCACAGCAACGGTATCAAGAAATAATCACGAGCCTGTTCACACTGCATATTTTAGCATACGGTATGACTTGCAGTTCTGCTGAATAATCGGCATGTCCTTTCCATTTGCTTGAGTCAAAACCCCGCCGGTTCAGAACATACCTCTTCAAAACGTTTGCCACGACTTAGGAGACCAGGGCCCAATTTTCTTATAACAACTAAGATTAAGCTAAGCTACTTTTTTGTTTGGATATAATTTGTGTAAAGTTTACGTTTTTAAGAGGTCTTGGACATTAAAAGAAAATTTCTCTGATAATTACGATAAACTTATATTTAGTTAAATCAAGATTAGGTTTTCGAGAAAAGGACACCGCAAGAAACACATAACGTTACAAGACAAATAGACACAGTACACAAATATTTTAATATCAATATCAATAACTGTTGAGGTTACAGCCCTGAAACAATATTTGCTCTAGAAGTTCTTTTATTAAAAATGATTAATGATGCTTACCAATATAACAGAATCCTTTTTTTTAAATAGAGTTAAACATTTAAAAATTTGTATCATGCCATGCTTATATGTGGAAAAATTGAAAAGTGACTTAAGTATTGTTGTTATAAAGGGGCCAGATGAATCAGGCGAACAGCGCGGCACTTATAATTTATTTTACTGTATAGTTTATGGAAATAAAAGTATGGAATTTAAATAGAGCCCGATCGAATACATATTTCTACAAGAAATTTATTAAAAAAATGAAATAAATAATAATTGTAATCAAAACGCGATTTAAGAAGAACTACTTGACGTCATCATTGAACGTAAATTAGTACCCGTTATGACGTTAGTAAACAATGTCGCACGCGCTATTTGATGAAATGTACAAAAATGCGTTTTTCTACACCATGTTTTACAAAAAAGTATAAATTAAAGTATGTAATTATGTGTTTCCGGTCCGGATCGTAAAATCGGACCCTCGGGACCGTCATGGTTCGTAACCGGCTCACGCGCGTGCCCTCGGGTCCGTTTTTTTTTTATCCGGACCGGAAACACATCATATATTAATAAGCCCGGTATCGTCTTTTAGAAGAAAGATGGACAAGTTTTAACAAATGTTACGGGCTTCACCTTAATGATCTTTATCATCAGCATCGCCAAGTCGATAACCCAGCCTTTATTCTCATTACAGTGTAAACAGTCGGAAACGGGCAAGGCTAGCCAGGCGCATGATGTGAACAAATTGGTTTGATGACATCACACTGGCGACACATACTGAATTTCATAATTTAACGTAATGATACTTAATAATAATAAATTTGCTATGTAAGCAGGGATATAACTATGTGTACATTGAGGTCCAATCAGACTGAACTCTGTGTACATTGTGGTCCAATACGATTGAACTCTGTGTACATTGAGGTCCGATGTGATCGAAGTCTGTGTACATTGATGTCCCATGTGATTAAAGTATGTGTACATTGACGTTCCATGGGATGGAACTCTATGTTCATTGATATAACATTAGTTTGAAGTCTGTGTACATTGACGTTCAATAGGATGGAACTCTGTGTTCATTGATATCACATTGGTTTGAAGTCTGTGTACATTGAAGTTCCATTGGATTGAGCTCTGTGTTCTTTGATATCCCATAAGATTGAAGTCTGTGTTCATTCAGTTCACATCGGATTGGACTTCGTGTACATTGAGGTCCCATTGGATTCCATGGCTTAAGGACCTGGAGATAGGAATGTTTCCTTTATATTCGGTGTAGATATGACATTAAAAATTGACCTATTTTAGATTTTAAATTGATACAATATGGCGTGGTATTACGTTTTCAAATTTTTATAACGATGTCATCTGCTACCAGTTATTATAGTGTAAATTGTTATGTAAATCGATCATTCTGAGTACGTTAAAAAGATTTCATTTGCTTTAATATATGAACATGTATGACAAGGTGGATTTCGAAATCAAATGATTATTAGTTGAAAGCATTTATTTTGTCCACCTTAACGAATTTGATAATTCCGCACAACTTTTAGAAATAAATATTATATTTTTTGAATTGATCGTTATGGTGTGTATGCTTTAAAAGTGTTTTAGTCTGAAACGTGCTCTCTCTCTCAGTACATGATTGTGGATGAACACTTGTGCATTGACCGTTACTATGCACTGTCCATATATGAGGCTTGGAATATAAACAATTCATAGTGCATACTTACAGCGTAAAAGTGCGTTAGTTCTCAAAATGACTGTATGAGTTTGAGCAGCATTTCTTTTGATATCTTCGGTGTAGGTTTAATAAATTTGAATGTTTATAGAGGTGGTTTTGCAATCGTACCAACTCGGCCATCTCCGGCAAGCTTCATATCTGTTGGATAATGGCCGAAGTGTTCCGATTGGTAGTTGTGTTGATTTGTTTGACTTGTTTTTTTTTTCAAGAAAATATTGTGAGTTTAAAATGACACAATGCATATCTATGATGAATAATAATGTTACCTTCAAGAGATCTAGGCATATTTATGATAAATAATGATGCTACCCTCAATAGTGATATGCATATCTATGATGAACAATGATACAATATTGTGTATGTAATGATCAATTGTTTGACATGGACTGTTAAGAATACTGTTGTTAACACGTAGATGATATGTATTGCGATATTATAATTCAAGTCTTCTTCTTACGCAGATATTTCAGCTTATGCATGTTAAACTACGTTAAACTACGCGGTGTAATTAATGCTATCGAAAACACTGTCAAAAATCGCGTAGTTTATTCTGAGTGTCCTCCGAGACAAATGTTCATAATACAAAACGACTATAGAGAACTTAATATACCAATATACATTTAAATTTGAAATAAATCATTTGACGTGTCTTATCGTTCTTAAACTTATTGAAAATAAATAAATAAAACGTGTTGAACTTGTAATTTGAGGCCCCTCCATAAATTTGCCCTAGTAAACTATATGTATGTCAATGTATGTCAATGAGTTGACAGAGATAAACATGAAACATTTAATTACACCAGTTCAGACCACAAACAGCTAATTATTACACCCCTTCGCACATTTAAACCATTTATGGTTTGGTTCTGGGGAAACCTTTGCCCTTTGATTAACCTTACAGTAAATGGATATTTGGCCTCCTTGTGATTTTCTCTGAAATTCACTGATTGCTTCGAAGCAACAACCTCAACATTTATTGGAACCTGATATTCAGTGGAATGGTGCGCTGTCTTGTGTGCGTGAACTTTAATTTGACATAAAGGCATGTAGTCAGAAAATCCTCGGTCATCACCGCAAAACGACGAGCCTCGGATGTATGCCGGTGCATTAGTAAAAGAAGTTCGTAAAATTAATAATAGGACTATAGTTATTAATTGTAGTGTTTTAACATGAAAAATGTATTACTAAATTCAAATTGATTCCCAGTATAGTGTAGTATTGCACAAATAATTAAAATTCCTAAGAGTAAAGTCCTGATATTATTAACCGTCCATATACATCAGAGGTTGTTTACATAGGAAAATGGCCGAGGAGCTCCACTTGGTTGGACATAATGCACATATTTAATATAGCCATTGTTAAAGCTACCATGTTCTATAAAGCGTACCTGTGTATTACACTGACACACGGACCCCAGGATAACGTACCTCGTCGAAGACGATTAGTGACTCAGTGGTTAGGCAGCGGATCGAGCCTGCGATCCCTGGGTTAAAAGTCAAGTTTCATACCACTAAAACAATATCAGTATTAGAAAAAAATGATATAGTGGGAAGAAACAATGCATGTCTATTATAAAATTAGAATTAAGAAAGATACACACATAAAATCACTAGTTTATATTTATTTATAACATTTTATATAGGCAAGATACACACATTTATATCACCATGCGCTAACAGAATGATGTCAAGGAAGGTAACCAGGCATGTTCTCTTAGTTTCTATCAAGAACTAACATTAAACCTAGGCAAGATACACACAATTATATCACTATGCGCTAACAAAATGAAATCAAGGAAGGTAACCAGGTTAAATCGTCGAGGTAGATGACACATATATTCATGTTGAGGTCTCCCAAGCACTCCTCCATAAGCCTTTGGTAGGTTGCTGGGCTGTTGCTAGGGCCGAATGGCATTTTTATGTATTCCCAAAAGCCTAGTGGACCAACTGTAAACACAGTTCTTTGCTTGTGTTCGTCCTCGAGTTCTACTTGGTGGTACCCCGCCCTCATATCAATGGTTGTGAAGTAACGGCTTCCAAGTAAAATGTCGAATACTTCTTCAATCCTTGGGAGAGCGTACGCGTCTTTCACAGACCGGTTGTTTAATTGGCGGTAGTCAACACAACTTTCCGTTCTTCTTCCTTACAAGAACTACATTTGACGACCATGGTGATCTTGATTTCTTTATGATTCCGGCTGCTAACTGTTGTTCAAGGTGTTGACGTACTTCTGATATCATATTAGGTGGACTTCTTCTATGTTGTTGTTTGAAAGGAGTCTGAAATTCTGGAAGGAGGTCTATTCTGTGTTTAATGAGATTACATTTACCTATGTCAGTATCGCTAGTAGAAAAAAATGTCTCTATGTCGCTCAAGTAATTATAAAATCCGCTTCTTCTGTTCCTCTGTTAAGTTCTTGTCTTCATCTATATGCACCTCCTTGAGAACATCCTTCTTTGTTTCTTCTTCAATTGAGGTTAGGACTTCATCGTCGATTACAACTGGTTGGAGCTCACATATAATCGCTCTAGGTGGAATGGTCAATGTAGTTGTTGTCACATTAGAGAGATTCTCTGTAATAGGGGTCTTGTCCTTGTACTTGTACTGCTGGTGTAACATAAATTAAGTCAGGTAAGTAGGCTTCAGTTGATTCATGTATCAGAGCTGCTGTGGTTCCTTATTCAATTTCCCTATCTGTATAACCCTTGATGTCTATACTCTCATTGAGGCGTAGAGTTACTTTCTCTGACATGGCGCTTCTAATAACTGCAATGAGGTTCTTGTTTTTCTTGAGCTCACGTTCTCTTAATGCAATGCAGCGGAAAGACAAATACCAATGTGAGTATAGGTTTGCACGTTGAAGGTACTGTTCACCGAAGTTGTTCTCACACTCTAATAAAAGTTCTTTCAATATGTTGGTTCCAAGAAGGATAGGTGTCTTGTCTGAAAATGAAGTGTCTTTGGTGATAAGAAATAGACATGAGTGAGTTCCTGATTTTTGTAATCCATTTTCAACTTCAAGATCTGCTTCAATATAACCAAGGTAAGGTAAGCTGCTTCCATCTGCACACTCTATCTTCAAAATATTCTGGACAGGAAGTAATTCAAGGTTGCTCAGGTAAGTATCGTAGTAGGCTTTTGAAATTGCACTCACGCAGCTCCCTGTATCAATCAGAGCTCTCGCTGTGATACCATTTATCTGAACATCAGCCTCGTTTGTATCACTAACCAGCTTCACTTCTTTATTGGGCCTGGTAGTGGTCGTCATTGACTTTATGACTGCATTAGGGCAATTTCTGGCAATATGACCCTTCCTATTGCATTGGTAGCATGTCGGCTGGAATGATGTAGGCCGATGAGGTATATATCGCTCTCGTTGTCGGAAGTTATTCCATTGCTTGAACCTCTTATATTGTCGCCCGATTCTGTATACGTCTCTTTGTTCATAACCTTCAGTTTCTCTTTCAAGTATTTGAATCCTATGATAAAACTTCTTTATAATTTCACTCATATTTTCAACCTCTTCATTTCTTTCTTCAGTTGTTCTGTTCTGTGCTACATTACACCTATGCTGATTTAATTCCTCTTCTTCTTTCATGTCTGCCTCTAATTTACGTAACTCCAATCTAAACTTCCCATAATCTTTCTCTGTGTCCAGCTTGTAGAAAGATCTTAATTTCAATGTTTGTCTTAGCCCCTTATGTATAACTTGTCTTAAAACCTCTTCATCTGTTCTTCTAAGTCCACCTAATCTCACAGCTTTATCAAATAAAATTTCTGCTCTAGTGCAATAACTATTAATGTTCTCTCCATCTTCTTGAGATATTGAATATAATTGTCGAAGTATTTCTTCTTTAGTGTCTAAACTTCCATAATTGCAATCTAGTTTTTCTATTATATCCCTTACAGTAGCTCCTATTCCTGCTCTTCTAATATCATTTAATGCAATAATAATAATAATAATAATAATAATAATAATAATAATAATAATAATAAAAATAATAATAATAATAATAATAATAATAATAATAATAATAATAATAATAATAATAATAATAATAATAATAATATTAATAATATAACGAAATAAATAAATCAATAATGGAATCAATTAATGTAACTATACAAACTGATTGATTATCTATAAACTCGTAACAATATTTTGGCCAAACATTTGCCTTTTGATTTACGTTACATAACATGCATATTTGGATAATGGCATACCCAGAGTGATTTTCTCTGATATTCAGTAATTTTTTCGAGTGGACGACGTTAATATTTTTAGGGATGCAATTATTCGGAACCTTGGACCAATCACAAAATCATATTCAGTAGACTGTATGTGCTGTCTTATGTATGTGAACTTTTACTCCGGCAGACTAACGACGGTCGTCAGAAGTTGTGGGGAATACACTCGGAACAACTCTTCCACCCGACGGGCTTCGGATGTATGCCATTGCATTAGTAGAAGTAGTTCGTAAAAGTAATAATACTAATATTTATTAATAATAGTGTTTTCACTAATTTTTATTACTTAGTTCAAATTGATTTACGATGGAGTGTATTATTGCATAAATTATTAAGTCATAGATTGAAATAACAACGCGATCTACTCGTAGATTAGTTAAATTAAAAAAATTCTGACATTGTAATCCGTCCATATACATCCGTGGTTGTTTTGAAAAGAAAATCATCGATTGGTGGGGCACAATGCACATATATGATATAGCCATGGTTAAATCTACTGAGTTCTTCAAAGCGCACTTGAATAGAACACTAAACACGGACCTCCTTTTAACGTTCCGCTCTAGAGACGATTAGTGATTTTAGTTGTGAGGGGGTGAATCTTATCCGCAATTCCTTGGTTGGTAGTTAAGTGTCATACCACTGGACCAATGCAACGCGTAGCTA
Organism: Mya arenaria; assembly: GCF_026914265.1. NCBI lineage: Eukaryota > Metazoa > Mollusca > Bivalvia > Myida > Myidae > Mya > Mya arenaria. The sequence continues at coordinate 58,664,058 of NC_069131.1, forward strand.
TGTGCTAAACCTGCTCGATATTTTACTTTTGTAGACGTTTGTGCCCTTAAAAGTCTGAGTGAATTTGAATGCTGCGCATATCTTTTAAGTTTCTATCGAAATGTTAGATTAATTCTATAAATTACTAACGGAAAACAAATTGATATCAAGGGAAAGATATGGGAATGTCCTTGTAGTTTCAGGAACAAGGCGTGTCCTCTTAGTATATATATATACTTATATATATACTATAACTCAATAACATCAAGGAAGGGAAGCAGGAATGTCCATTCTATCAAGGTATTATATTTAACCTAAACAAGATACACACATGAACAAACGTAAAAAGTATAAAGGAAAGGAACGAGGCATGTAGTAAAATATATGAAGGGAACGAACGAGGCATGTTGTAAAAGATATGAAGGGAACGAACGAGGCATGTCGTAAAAGATATGAAGGAGAGGAACGGGTCATGTTGTAAAAGATATGAAGGGAAGAAACGAGGCATGTCGTAAAAGATATAAAGTGAAGAAACGAGGCATGTCGTAAAATATTTTTATAAATTATATGATTCAAACTAGGCAAAATACACACATCAACATCACTTTACGATAAAAAAATAATTAAGTGAATAACAAGAGATTTACTTTGAGTTTCTATTGAATAATAACAATATAAATCATTGGCAAGGTAAACCCATCAACACGATTATACGATAAAATGATTTCAAGGCTTAGTCTTACTCTGTTTAAAAAATAGGACTAAATAAATAGTTAAATTTTACACCTTGTTACTGTGATTGTAGTAGAAAAATGAAAATATATAACAGTGATGATTCAATAGACTGTCTACAGTGTTTTAGAGGCGTAAACGAGATGCGTAAGTAGTCTTAACGAGATACGTTACTTATTTAAACGAGACACAAAGTTAGTAAGCTGTTTTAACGAGTTTCTAAGTCGTATTTACGAAGAAAAAAAACACGTATCGCACCTCTACGCCACCCTTACTGTTAGAAATTTGATATAAAATGTCTTTCGGTTAAATCAAGGTCTCAATTCAATTTGACTGAACAAAAAATCACTCCGTCTCTGGATACTTACTGAGAGAGATGGTCGAATCATTGAGGGATATTGTAAGTGTATTGCTGACCTAGATAAACTTTGCACAAACGTAGCTTATTCACAGTTTATGTTTTTGAGGCTGTAGTTTGGCTACGCAATAGTCGAACTGTAAGAGATGTGTCTGCGTACTGGAAATTGCCACGAATATTCAATCATGTCTGATATGCGCAGCTTAAACGAGATTAATTTCACTAGTGCAGCAACTTTAAAGAAAAAGTTAGATTGCTCAGTTGATAGCATCTAGGGAGGAAATGCCGCACACCCACAGCTCAACACCAAAAAGAGAAAGATCCGTCGTCAAATGATCCCGTACAGATGTTCATTCAAAACGTAGGCCAGTAAAATCAAATCCAGCAATTATCTCACTACTCTTAAAAGTTTCAGACCATTACGTTCCATATATTTTACAATGTGAACTCCTAAAGATGGTAACTTAAATTCAAGAAGAAAGTGCCGTAAATTGAAGTCTCCAAAATTGCAGCGTTATCAGTACTTGTCAAAAAATTATTCACAAAAGTACAACACAGGTTGACGACAGCACACACTGATTGTAAATATGGATGGTTCCACCTCAACTTTATTTATGATCTAGTTTCCGCCATCTTGGTACACAAGTGCGCGCACCGGTAAAAGGTTGCGACCATTAAGGACACTCAGAAATGTGAAGCGCACGACCCCCGGAGCAAAACACACATTGAAGTGTCAAAAGATCCAGACGTTGATGCTTTATGATATTGTGATAAGGGAGTGACTCGCAATTTATTTGTCCCAACTTGTGTCATATTTATGTGCAATTCGTTAATGTTAATACTTTTCTTATTATTTGTATTTCATATTTTGGTCACATATATCAATTACTATACATGCATTTCCCAGTTTTAAAGTAGCTGACTTATTAAGTACCTGATTGTAGTTCATGTATTGCCATTTTAATAAAGATTACAACAATAACTAGGAACCTACATTTACATTAGTATTGCACGTGAGCTATTATGAATGTTGTATACATTTTGTATTGCTTGTTTTTCATTTATTTATTTTGTCATATTAAAACGTGAAGTTGGAATGAAATATATGAAAGTAATGTAAAATAAATTATATACAAGACTATTATTGTCCTCTGTAATTTCTTCATTACAAACTTTGTTGTCGTCATGACTTAGTCGTTGTCATTGTTGTCAGAGTGTGGCGAAATAAGTTTTCGTCATGTATCACGACAAACAATATGTATAGATATAAAACTGAACGGTTCAAATGTTGACGAGTAAATGCATATATGTAACCAGTAATATATGAGTTATGCCCCTTGCTATTTACTGGACATGTCTCCTTTGCAGTTATTTTTGTGTCACCCCAGCCGTTACCGTTCCGTTAGATGAATGTTATTGCACCCTGTGGTGTAAACGTAATTGCTATACCAATCAAGTATTTTGTAGTGTGTTGGTGCTTACAATTTGACCATATCTGTTCTTGCTTTTAGATCTGAAGGTTGCTACTTAAATGATTCGAAGCCATCGCTAAATACAGACACTTTAGTACCAAGTAAGGTTCATCGGCATAGTTTTTTTTAAGGATTATTTAACCGGCCAGTAGATGGAACTTCAAGATTGAAAGGCCATGTTCAAAACATCAAACCAAGTTCAAATCACTCTGAAGACTGTTGTGTCTGACACACCAAATCGTACAGCCAGATTCATTTTGGAGATGTTCGGTCCCAGCTTTGTCAACACTAGAATGAGTTGCTAGAATTTGTTCAATGCACACTTATTAATCGGTGTTATATCTGGCTGAACAAACTTGTATAAAACTTACAGTACTGTTAGGTCTGATAAACTGGAATAGTACGTTACAACTCAAACGCTTGTACACTAGCGATGTTAAATCAAAAGTACATTGATATAATAGGTGACATCGTCTGCGAAAATGTACCCTGTGGTGATATTCAAATCATCGTGAAAAAATGAAAAAGAGATTCGATATTAAAATTAACTTAATACAATGATTAAACTTGAATATGAGATAATTAAAAAAAATCAAAATAACACTTACTAGCCGGTTATTTGGCACACTATTTTGAAAAAAAAAATGAACATGCCTCATTTTCCTCTGCATGACTTATTTTCGGCGATGACCTCACACATAGTTTCCGGTTTGTACACAGAGTAATTTCCACGTTTTCGGGAGTGTTTATGATATTGAACACCCATTATTACTTAAACGCCCCAACGGCACGGCCGCGGTTAAAAAATCAAAATTATAATGCCGTCATGAAACACATGGAACTAAGCATACATGACAAAATAACATATCTGGCATTATTCATTTGAATTTCAGATTTTAATTATTGAATTGTTCGATTGTGTCTAAAATACAATGAAGCTGGCGCAGGAAATGCTATTATCGTTGATTTTGACATTTTTGCTTTTACACCCAATTTGTCAAACCTTCTAAACAATCGTATAAATTTATACATTAATTTCAATAGCTCAATAGTCATCACCTGCAGTAGAATGAAACCAGCCGGAAGGAAAGTTAACTTGGGTGAAGTATTTTGCTGAGTAGATTTGTGAATACAGGTTCAGCAGTCCTTTGTTTGCCTTTTACTGAGAAAGATATTCTAAAGGGTTTTTCAGATCTAAACTTGGGCAAAAGTGCTGGTCCAGATTGGATATTTAATGAATTCTTGATATTCGGTAAATATGTATTATCGTAATCTTTACTAAGACCAATTAACAAACTATCAAACCTTTTTTTCCGGAAAATCTGACTTAGGTTATATAGTTCAAATGAATACTAAGGAGACCGGAAGAGGTTGGGAATTATCGAGGAATCACATTATCAAGTGATGTGAGATATAATATAATATATGTCATGTGTTTTCGTTCCGGATCGAAAAATCCGACCCGAGGGCACCTGCGTTGCCAGGTAACGAGGCTTGCCGAGTTACCGGCTACGCAGCGGGCCCGAGGGTCGGATTTTCGACCCGGAACGGACACACATGATATATATTTTTTCTAGCATACCTTGAAATACACTTTTTTGTGAAAAATGCATAGAAAAGCGCAGTTTTGTAAATTTCAACAAAAAGCACGTGCGATGATGTTAGCTGACGTCATGACGCGCATTAATATGTATTCACTGCATACGTCAAGAAGTTCCTTTAGCATCACGTCTTTTAAGGGGTATTTTGTTTTGAAGGTGTGTTTTTGTAAAGTTAATAGCTATGGAACTCATCTATTGATATCTCATAATTATGGTTACATTAAATGTTAAATAAAAGAAATGAAAAGTATTACGTCACAGCGCGTGACTCATCTGGCATGGGGGGATGCCAGATGGGATTTTCCAGAACGGCTGACGTCACCGGAAATGCCTATCCGGTGTGCTAGAAAATATTATATTCACACATTTATTTAATAGTTGGTTTTCAACGTATGCAGAACATTATCATGAACATATTGAGGCGCAGGCTGATGTTTAGGCAAATATTGGTACCGTTGATAATACTTAAAGTTAAGTTAAACTTTAAATAACCATGTCAGAAATCAAAAGAAACAACTATTGTGTGCCTGTACTGATTTCACGAAAGCGTTTGAATACATAATACGAGATACTTTGTAGTCAAACAATATGGATCAGGACTTAAATACCATCTTTTCTCTATTATAGAATATATGTATAATCACGTATATTTAAAAGTAAAGCACCAAATAAAATAGGTGCAGTGTTCGAAAGTCGTTTATGTGTACGTCTAGGTGAATGTATACCGTCGTTACAGTTTTTTGTTTATTAACGATTTTAAATGTATGTATGTATGTGTTTCTTTAGACCTTGCGGTCAAGGATAACCCGTGAAAGTGCAAGCACTTATTTCCAACGGGGTCCTTTGTTGTTGTTTTTCGCTGAAGGATAGCACGCGGAAGATACATTGGTGGGATACAAGGAAGTCCGGGTGCGATACCCTAGCTCTTTTTCGAAGAGACCCCTTGGTTCTTTTACGTGCTCGGTGTAAAGCACCGATACACGGGATACAACTTTCCTGGGTTAAACAAGTACTGAGTACACCACTTTTCCAAGCACTACCCTTTAAATGCCGAGCGCCAGGAAAGGGATCTACTTGTATCAATTTTTAACGTTTTTTGGTATGACCAGGCCAGGGATCGAACCCACGACCTCTCGCTCCGTAGGCGGATGCTTAACCACTAGGCCACGGAGACGGATTTTATATGTTAAATAAGCCAAATGGGTATACACAGGTTAGAGTCTTTTAACCGTATACAACTACGTTATTGTTATGTTTATGCTAAATAAGCTAATCTTAGTATTTCAGAAACATATAGTCGTAAATTCAAACTAAAAGCCAACAAATATAACACTTACTAATGCATATCATCAAAGCGCTTTTAGGTCAAGCCCATAAGGCAAAACTTACATTAATTCAGTAATATAACACGTAAACAAGATTGGTACTTTTTGATAAATTTATAAGACCTGTTCTTGCAATTTGGTTCAGAAGTTCAGAAGGGGAAATTCAGAGCGATTGTCAATCTGATGGGTACTCTTGTTTTAAAAAAACTAAACATGTTCGAGACACTGGTCTATTTGATTAAGTGTAGTATTGAATTATCAGTATTATTTGATACAGGAATAAAGCCATAAGTATGCCAAATGACACCTTCGTAAGAACTATCTACAAGGTTCAAGCATGCGTCGACCGCACTAGGAGAATACTATTCAACCATAATTTTACTTATGAAACAAATATAAAGAGAAAGTTATTGTTCAAAGTTTCGAAAGTAAGTTATCCACCTCAAGAAAAAAATATTTTATAGAAATATTTTAACCATATCTTTAGTGTGTTAATTTACAAAAAATTACAAGAAATTATTTAATATAATACAGAAAGTTTGTCCAAATTGAAATGCATTAGAAGACGAATTTCATATAGTCATTGAATGCAACCAATATACAAATATTAGAACTATATATACTCGTGTACCACGCTGTTATCATAATTGTCCAAACAAGTATAAACTGTAGACAACCGCCATGGAAATCTTAAATAATAAAAATCATGTGCTATGACAAGGTATTTCCTTGATGTAGAAAATTCAATGATCTTATGTGTTGAAATAAATGTGTGTTCTGTTCTGTTCTATAAATGATCTTGAACCAGTTATATTTGTATAAGTCAACTCATAACTTAAGCACTATCTTTAATTTATCGAATGAACAGCCATTTCATTTTTTGTTTTATTTTGTTAACAATAATACATTGCATTGTTTATAATGGTAAACGATGAAACACTACATCTTCGCAGATTTGAATGTTAACCTTTTAAATAATCTCTGTTTGGATGTATGATTTGCATTTTAATACAAGGGATCGGAAATGTTATAGTTATAGTTCGTGTTTTAATTGAAACTTAATTAACAACCACAAGTGAAATATTGCACGGAAGAACCATCCTGTCACATCTCTATGAGCTATGTTTTGTTTATACTGAATATATCAATTGTGTAGTCAAAAGAAACTGTTTTCCATCTGAATAAGCAAACTATCAATAATCATAAAAACATACAAAAACAAGATGGCCATACTTGCCTAAGAATGGTGAGATTTTCGCTAGAGCCAACGTAGTTTTTTTTTATCTTTTATGTAAGCATTACACAAGAAATATTTATGACGGAGTAAATTATAACCAAAGTCAATACTGAAAAAAAAAACATGGTAAAAGATCTCTACACAGTGCTAATTATAGCCAGGGTGGTATTTTGTTACTAAGACAAAATGTGGTCGTTAAGGAATTTAGTGGTTCCAACAGAGTTCCATGGTAGCTTAAGAATGAACGTCTTATGGTTAAAGAGGAGTAAGCTTTATTTGTGTAAAGTCTTTTTCTATATACATATGGTGGAAACCGTACGACTAACAATGTGAAATCAATTTCATTGTGAGAAATAAAAGTTTAATTGCAATCTCATTTCAAACATTAAAAGTACCTTCAAAACACACACTCCACAATCTTCCATCAGCGGACAAAATTAGTCTGACCCTCAATATAACGTCGATGGTCTGAAGCAACAAATCAACTATACCTGCTTGAAAGATTGGGCAGTTCGTTTAGTTTTTACCATATCGTTTTACCTGACCTCTGTGATTGTAGTTGTCCCATGTCTGCCTTCTCTGAGGAGACGAGCATTTATCATACGAATTAATCAAACGTTTCATGTAGACCAATTCTGCAAACTAGTTACTTTCCAAAAAGTGATAAAACGGGAAAGATAATTTTTTGACGTTTTCAAGATTTCTGTTCCACATTCGGAGTTTGGTACGTTTTTAAAGCACATTAAGTTCTAAAATCCTCTTGAATAGACAATGTTTTACTGCATTTTCTTTTTATTAAGACCACTTCTGTTAAGCTATTTGATAAAAAAAAATGTATTAGTAAAAACGTTTCACCGTTTTTGTTCCGTATAGTTCATTATTCCTTATTCGACTTGTGCGTTATATAGTACTTATAACACGACATCCTGCTGAATTAGACAATGCATTTATGCAAACTATTTGTTTCGACTAATTTCGTAAAAAAATACCAAATAAGACACTTTGAAACTTTGAGATTTTTTCCCAGAATGTTGTTTCTCATTCGGATTTTGGAGCGTTTTTATAACACTTTAAACACTAAAATACACTTGAATAGTCAGTGCATTTCTGCAAATGTTTTTAAAGCACGTTAAGCACTGAAACCATCTTGAATAGACAATGCATTTCTGCACATTTTTTTATGGAGACCACTTCTGCTATGCTATTTGATAAAAAATGTATTAGTAAAATGGTTGAAAATTCACCTTGTCTGTTCCTTATTCGAGTTTGAATAAGGAATAAGGAACTAGTTGCTTATTCCTTATTTCATATATTATGCGATTTAAAGTACTTATAGCATCAAATACCAATGAATTAGACAATGCATTGATGCAAACGTTTTTGTTAAGACCAATGTTGCATGGATATTTTGTCAATAAATGGCAAATAAAACACTTTGAAATTGAGCTTTTTTCCAGAAGTCTGTTCCTTATTAGGATTTTGGAGCGCTTTATGTACTAAAACCATCTTGAATAGACAATGCATTTCTTTAAACTTTTCATGTAGGCCACTTCTGCTAAGTTATTTGATAATAATAATGTATTAATAATAAAGTTGAAAATTTAACATTTTGTTCCTTTTTCGAGTTTTAATAAGGAATAAGAAACCATTTCCTTATTCCTTATTTAAATATAGCGGGTTACAAACTAGTTGAAGTATTCCATCCAGCTACAATAGACATTGCATTTACGCTAACGTTTAGTTAACCAATATTGCATGGATATTTCGTCAAAAAATGGAGACATAAGACACCTTTAAATTGAGATATTTTAACAGAAGTTAATTTTAACCTTTTCAAGATTTCTGTTCCTTATTCGTTGTTCATTGCATTTTAGTGCTAGAATCTTCTTCAATGGACAAGGCATTTCTGTAAACTTTTTATGTAGATCACTTTACTCCATAGTAAATTTGTCAAAAAGTGATCAAAAGGGTACTAAGTTGAATTTTGAACTCTTCAGGAATTCTGTTTCTAATTCGGAAATTGGTGCGTTTTTAAAGCAATTTATGAACTAAAATCCTCTTGATTAGACAATGCATTTCTGCAATTTATTTGTTTTAGATCAATTTTACTATTTTATTAAAACAAAATGTATTTGTAAACAGTTGAAAATTTAGCGTTTCTGTTCCTTATTCGATTTTAAATAAGGAATAAGAAACCAGTTCCTTATATCTTATTCGACTTATAGCGTGTTATTAAGTAGTAAAAGTACTCCATCCAACTAGAATATAGAATGTTTTTACTTCAACCTTTTTGTTTAAATCAATATTGCCTAATATTTCGTCAAACAAATGAAGAAATAGACACCTTGAAATCGATATATTTTACAGAATTCTGTATTCGGACTTTTCGGGTGCGTTTTTAAAGCACTTTAAGCACTAAAACACACTCAAATAAAATGGCATTCTCATTGCCTGTTTGTCTTGACCACTTCTGCATATTAATTTCTTCAAAAAAGTATTAGTAAAAAAGTTAAGAGGTCACCGTTTCCGTTCCTTATTCCTTATTCGCAGTTCTGTTTATTGTTAATCACTTTAAGCCCAAAGTACCGTATAAAAAACAACGCAACCTTTTTATGATGACCAATGTTGCATAGCCAATTGAAAAAGATATGAAGAAATGATAATTTTGATACTTTTATATTGCTGTTCTTATTTTGGTTTGAATGAGAATAAGGAACCAGTTCCATATTAGAATAGGAATAAGGTAAATGGATCAATATATATATGAAAAACTACAGAAACAAGCTCAGTAGCCAAAAGTTTAAACCTAACCCCCCTTAAATGGCACAGGGTAAACGCCGAAGACATCGAATACAAAAACAAACAATCACAAACAAGAAACATGGAAAAACAGCACAATACTCCACAAACAACACAGTACATATATACTATATAAAAACTAGGTGTGTTTATCAAGGATTGTTAGGTACCGCCTTGGAACGGCCAGTAAAATGTAAATTTACTGTGGGTGAAGCCAAGTTCAATGTTCCTTTTTCGAAGATTCCTTTTCTGTCCCTGATTGCATGTCATAAATTGGCGCAGCTTAAGAAAATACTTCTGGTGTATTTTGCAGATACTTTTTTGTCTTTAACGGATGTAAAAGAATAAAGATAATATTGCATATTGCAAGGTAGTTGAACAAGGAATAAAGGATTAGTTCCCTATTCCTTATCATATTTATTTACTATTTTCGTGCATTGTATTATTTCAGAAAGTTGTTTATTTTATGTGAAAAGACGAAGCACATTACAAAGAAATAATTATATGCAATATTACATTTTGAATAAGGAATAAGGCACTAGTTCTTATTCGAAAAAGGAATAAGGAATAAGGAACTAACTTATCGTCCATCCCTATAACACACAATGCAGCACCAAGTTCTTCTCCAACTCTTTAAATTGCTTTTAACAGGAATAAGTGAAGCTCACTACGTTTGCGTAATAGTTTCTTCTTTAATCGTTTACAGACTTTAAATTGGAATGTTCTTAATGAAAATCACATTTAACCATTTTTTATTTATCAAATGAAATTTATAAAAGTATTTTGGGTAAATGAAATTAGCTACTCAAGCCTGTTAAGCTTAAGAACTTTCGAGAAACTGGGGTCGTTCAGGAGAGTGAATGATGGCACGCTTGTGGTCAATACAGCCGTTCAGGTGAGTGAATAATGGCACGCTTGTGGCCAATACAGTCGTTCAAGTGAGTGAATGATGGCACGCTTGTGGCCAATACAGTCGTTCAGGTGAGTGAATGATGGCACGCTTGTGGCCAATACAGTCGTTCAGGTGAGTGAATGATGGCACGCTTGTGGTCAATACAGTCGTTCAGGTGAGTGAATGATGGCACGCTTGTGGTCAATACATTCGTTCAGGTGAGTGAATGATGGCACGCTTGTGGTCAATACTGTCGTTCAGGTGAGTATATGATGGCACGCTTGTGGCCAATGCAGTCGTTCAGGTGAATGAATGATGGCACGCTTGTTGCCAATACAGTCGTTCAGGTGAGTGAATGATGGCACGCTTGTGGCCAATACAGTCGTTCAGGTGAGTGAATGATGGCACGCTTGTGACCAATACAGTCGTTCAGGTGAGTGAATGACGGCACGCTTGTGACCAATACTGTCGTTCAGGTGAGTGAATGATGGCACGCTTGTGACCAATACAGTCGTTTAGGTGAGTTAATGACGGCACGCTTGTGACCAATACAGTCGTTCAGGTGAGTGAATGACGGCACGCTTGTGGCCAATACTGTCGTTCAGGTGAGTGAATGATGGCACGCTTGTGGTCAATACAGTCGTTCAGGTGAGTGAATGATGGCACGCTTGTGGCCAATACAGTCGTTCAGGTGAGTGAATGATGGCACACTGGTGGTCAATACTGTCGTTCAGGTGAGTGAATGATGGCACGCTTGTGGCTAATACAGTCGTTAAGGTAAGTGAATGATGGCACGCTTGTGGCTAATACAGTAGTTAAGGTAAGTGAATGATGGCACACTGGTGGTCAATACTGTCGTTCAGGTGAGTGAATGATGGCACGCTGGTGGCCAATACAGTCGTTCAGGTGAGTGAATGATGGCACGCTTGTGGCTAATACAGTTTTTCAGGTGAGTGAATGATGGCACGCTTGTGGCCAATATAGTCGTTGTTCAGTTGAGTGAATGATGGCACGCTTGTGGCCAATACATTAGTTCAGGTGGGGGAATGATGGCCTGCTTGTGGTCAATACAGTCGTTCAGAAGAGTGAATGATGGCCCGCTTGTGGCTAATACTGTCGTTTAGGTGAGTGAATGATGGCACGCTTGTGGTCAATACAGTCGTTTAGGTGAGTGAATGATGGCACGCTTGTGGTCAATACAGCCGTTCAGGTGAGTGAGTGACGGCACGCTGGTGGCCAATACAGTCGTTCAGGTGAGTGAATGATGGCACGCTTGTGGCCATTACTGTCAGTCAGGTGGGTGAATGATGGCACGCTTGTGGCCAATACTGTCGTTCAGGTGAGTGAATGATGGCACGCTTGTGGCCAATACAGTCGTTCAGGTGAGTGAATGATGGCCCGCTTGAGGTCAATACAGTCGTTCAGGTGAGTGAATGATGGCACGCTTGTGGTCACTACTGTCGTTCAGGTGAGTGAATGATGGTACGCTGGTGGCCAATACAGTCGTTCATGTGAGTGAATGATGGCACGCTTGTGGTCAATACATTTGTTCAGGTGAGTGAATGATGGCACGCTTGTGGCCAATACAGTCGTTCAGGTGAGTGAATGATGGCACGCTTGTGGTCAATACAGTCGTTCAGGTGAGTGAATGATGGCACGCTTGTGGCCAATACAGTCGTTCATGTGAGTGAATGATGACACGCTTGTGGCCAATACAGTCGATCAGGTGAGTGAATGATGGCACGTTTGTGGCCAATTAAGTCATTCAGGAGAGTGAATGATGGCACGCTTATGGTCAATACAGTCGTTCAGGTGAGTGAATGATGGCACGCTTGTGGCCAGCACAGTCGTTCAGGTGAGTGAATGATGGCACGCTGGTGGTCAATACAGTCATTGAGGTGAGTGAATGATGGTACGCTGGTGGCCAATACAGTCGTTCAGGTGAGTGAATGATGGCACGCTTGTGGCCAATACAGTCGTTCAGGTGAGCGAATGATGGCACGCTTGTGACCAATACAGTCGTTCAGGAGAGTGAATGATGGCACGCTGGTGGCCAAAACGATCGTTTAGGTGATTGAATGACGGCACGCTTGTGGTCAATATTGTCGTTCAGGTGAGTGAATGATGGCACGCTTGTGACCAATACAGTCGTTTAAGTGAGTGAATGATGGCGCGCTGGTGACCAATACAGTCGTTCAGGTGACTGAATGATGGCACGCTGGTGGCCAAAACAGTCGTTCAGGTGAGTGAATGATGGCACGCTTGTGTGCAATACTGTCGTTCAGGTGAGTGAATGATGGCACGCTTGTGGCCAATACTGTCGTTCAGGTGAGTGAATGATGGCACGCTTGTGGTCAATACTGTTGTTCAGGTGAGTGAATGATGGCACGCTGGTGGCCAATACTGTCGTTCGGGTGAGTGAATGATGGCACACTGGTGGCCAATACAATCGTTCGGGTGAGTCAATGATGGCACGCTTGTGGTCAATACTGTCGTTCGCGTGAGTGAATGATGGCCCGCTTGTGGTCAATACTGTCGTTCAGGTGAGTGAATGATGGCACGCTTGTGTGCAATACTGTCGTTTAGGTGAGTGAATGATGGCACGCTTGTGACCAATACAGTCGTTCAGGAGAGTGAATGATGGCACGCTGGTGGCCAAAACGATTGTTTAGGTGATTGAATGACGGCACGCTTGTGGTCAATATTGTCGTTCAGGTGAGTGAATGATGGCACGCTTGTGACCAATACAGTCGTTTAAGTGAGTGAATGATGGCGCGCTGGTGACCAATACAGTCGTTCAGGTGACTGAATGATGGCACGCTGGTGGCCAAAACAGTCGTTCAGGTGAGTGAATGATGGCACGCTTGTGTGCAATACTGTCGTTCAGGTGAGTGAATGATGGCACGCTTGTGGCCAATACTGTCGTTCAGGTGAGTGAATGATGGCACGCTTGTGGTCAATACTGTTGTTCAGGTGAGTGAATGATGGCACGCTGGTGGCCAATACTGTCGTTCGGGTGAGTGAATGATGGCACACTGGTGGCCAATACAATCGTTCGGGTGAGTCAATGATGGCACGCTTGTGGTCAATACTGTCGTTCGCGTGAGTGAATGATGGCCCGCTTGTGGTCAATACTGTCGTTCAGGTGAGTAAATGATGGCACGCTTGTGGTCAATACCGTCGTTCAGGTTAGTGAATGATGGCACGTTTGTGGTCAATACAGTCGTTCAGGTGAGTGAATGATGGTACGCTGGTGGCCAATACAGTCGTTCATGTGAGTGAATGATGGCACGCTTGTGGCCAATACAGTCGTTCAGGTGAGTGAATGATGGCCCGCTTGTGGTCAATACAGTCGTTCAGGTGAGTGAATGATGGCACGTTTGTGGCCAATACAGTCGTTCAGGTGAGTGAATGATGGCACGCTTGTGGCCAATACAGTCGTTCATGTGAGTGAATGATGGCAATCTTGTGGCCAATACAGTCGTTCAGGTGAGTGAATGATGGCACGCTTGTGGCCAATATAGTCGTTGTTTAGGTGAGTGAATGATGGCACGCTTGTGGCCAATACATTCGTTCAGGTGAGTGAATGATGGCCCGCTTGTGGTCAATACAGTCGTTCAGGTGAGTGAATGATGGCCCGCTTGTGGCCAATACTGTCGTTCAGGTGAGTGAATGATGGCACGCTTGTGGCCAATACAGTCGTTCAGGTGAGTGAATGATGGCCCGCTTGTGGCCAATACAGTCGTTCAGGTGAGTGAATGATGCACGCTTGTGGTCAATACAGTCGTTAAGGTAAGTGAATGACGGCACGTTGGTGGCCAATACAGTCGTTCAGGAGAGTGAATGATGGCACGCTTGTGGCCATTACTGTCGTTCAGTTGAGTGAATGATTGCACGCTTGTGGCCAATACTGTCGTTCAGTTGAGTGAATGATGCCACGCTTGTGGTCAATACTGTTGTTCAGGTGAGTGAATGATAGCACGATGGTGGCCAATACAGTCGTTCGGGTGAGTGAATGATGGCCCGCTTGTGGCCAATACAGTCATTCGGGTGAGTGAATGATGGCCCGCTTGTGGTCAATACTGTTGTTCGGGTGAGTGAATGATGGCACGCTTGTGGTCAATACTGTCGTTCGGGTGAATGAATGATGGCACGCTTGTGGCCAATAATGTCGTTCAAGTGAGTGAATGATAGCACGCTTTTCGCCAATACAGTCGTTCAGGTGAGTGAATGATGGCACGCTTGTGGCCAATACAGTCGTTCAGGTGAGTAAATGATGGCACGCTGGTGGCCAATACAGTCGTTCAGGCGACTGAATGATGGCCCGCTTGTGGCCAATACAGTCGTTCAGGTGAGTGAATGATGGCCCGCTTGTGGTCAATACTGTCGATCAGGTAAGTGAATGACGGCACGCTGGTGGCCAATACAGTCGTTCAGGTGAGTGAATGACGGCACGCTTGTGGCCAATACAGTCGTTCAGGTGAGTGAATGATGGCACGCTTGTGGCCAATACTGTCGTTCGGGTGAGTGAATGATGGCCCGCTTGTTGTCAATACTGTTGTTCGGGTGAGTTAATGATGGCACGGTTGTGGCCAATACAGTCATTCGGATGAGTGAATGATGGCACGCTTGTGGTCAATACTGTTGTTCAGGTGAGTGAATGATAGCACGATGGTGGCCAATACAGTCGTTCGGGTGAGTGAATGATGGCCCGCTTGTGGCCAATACAGTCATTCGGGTGAGTGAATGATGGCCCGCTTGTGGTCAATACTGTTGTTCGGGTGAGTGAATGATGGCACGCTTGTGGTCAATACTGTCGTTCGGGTGAATGAATGATGGCACGCTTGTGGCCAATAATGTCGTTCAAGTGAGTGAATGATAGCACGCTTTTCGCCAATACAGTCGTTCAGGTGAGTGAATGATGGCACGCTTGTGGCCAATACAGTCGTTCAGGTGAGTAAATGATGGCACGCTGGTGGCCAATACAGTCGTTCAGGCGACTGAATGATGGCCCGCTTGTGGCCAATACAGTCGTTCAGGTGAGTGAATGATGGCCCGCTTGTGGTCAATACTGTCGATCAGGTAAGTGAATGACGGCACGCTGGTGGCCAATACAGTCGTTCAGGTGAGTGAATGACGGCACGCTTGTGGCCAATACAGTCGTTCAGGTGAGTGAATGATGGCACGCTTGTGGCCAATACTGTCGTTCGGGTGAGTGAATGATGGCCCGCTTGTTGTCAATACTGTTGTTCGGGTGAGTTAATGATGGCACGGTTGTGGCCAATACAGTCATTCGGATGAGTGAATGATGGCACGCTTGTGGTCAATACAGTCGTTCAGGTGAGTGAATGATGGCACGTTGGTGGCCAATACAGTCGTTTAGGTGAGTCAATGATGGTACGCTTGTGGTCAATACAGTCGTTCAGGTGAGTGAATGACGGCACGCTGGTGGCCAATACAGTCGTTTAGGTAAGTGAATGATGGCACACTGGTGGCCAATATAGTCGTTCGGGTGAGTGAATGACGGCACTCTTGTGGTCAATACAGTCGTTCAGGTGAGTGAATGACGACACGCTGGTGGCCAAAACAGTCGTTCAGGTGAGTGAATGATGGCACGCTTGTGGGCAATACTGTCGTTCAGTTGAGTGAATGATGGCACGCTTGTGGCCAATACTGTCGTTCAGGTGAGTGAATGATGGCACGCTTGTGGTCAATACTGTTGTTCAGGTGAGTGAATGATGGCACGCTTGTGGTTAATACTGTCGTTCAGGTGAGTGAATGATGGCACGCTTGTGGCCAATACAGTCGTTCAGGTGAGTGAATGATGGCCCGCTTGTGGTCAATACAGCCGTTCAGGTGAGTGAATGATGGCACGCTCGTGGGCAATACTGTCGTTCAGGTGAGTGAAAGAAGGCACGCTTGTGGCCAATACTGTCGTTCAGGTGAGTGAATGATGGCACGCTTGTGGTCAATACTGTTATTCAGGTGAGTGAATGATGGCACGCTTGTGGTCAATACTGTCGTTCGGGTGAGTGAATGATGGCACGCTTGTGGCCAATACAGTCGTTCAGGTGAGTGAATGATGGCCCGCTTGTGGTCAATACAGCCGTTCAGGTGAGTGAATGATGGCACGTTTGTGGTCAATACAGTCGTTCAGGTGAGTGAATGATGGTACGCTGGTGGCCAAAACAGTCGTTCATGTGAGTGAATGATGGCACGCTTGTGGCCAATACAGTCGTTCAGGTGAGTGAATGATGGCACGCTTGTGGCCAATATAGTCGTTGTTCAGGTGAGTGAATGATGGCACGCTTGTGACCAATACAGTCGTTCAGGTGAGTGAATGACGGCACGCTTGTGGCCAATACTGTCGTTCAGGTGAGTGAATGATGGCACGCTTGTGACCAATACAGTCGTCAGGTGAGTGGATGACGGCATGCTTGTGACCAATACAGTCGTTCAGGTGAGTGAATGATGGCACGCTTGTGGCCAATACTGTCGTTCAGGTGAGTGAATGATGGCACGCTTGTGGCCAATAAAGTCGTTCAGGTGAGTGAATGATGGCACGCTTGTGGCCAATGCAGTCGTTCAGGTGAGTGAATGATGGCACGCTTGTGGTGAATACAGTTGTTTAGGTGAGTGAATGACGGCACGCTTGTGACCAATATTGTCGTTCAGGTGAGTGAATGATGGCACGCTTGTGGTCAATATTGTCGTTCAGGTGAGTGAATGATGGCACGCTTGTGACCATTACTGTCGTTCAGGTGCGTGAA
Organism: Mya arenaria; assembly: GCF_026914265.1. NCBI lineage: Eukaryota > Metazoa > Mollusca > Bivalvia > Myida > Myidae > Mya > Mya arenaria. The sequence goes on from NC_069131.1 coordinate 58,681,223, forward strand.
TGATGGCACGGTTGTGTTCAATACAGTCGTTCAGGTGAGTGAATGATGGCCCGCTTGTGGCCAATACAGTCTTTCAGGTGAATGAATGATGGCCCGCTTGTGGCTAATATAGTCGTTCAGGTGAGTGAATGATGGCCTGCTTGTGGCTAATACAGTCGTTCAGGTGAGTGATGATGGCTCGCTTGTGGTCAATACTGTCGTTCGGGTGAGTGAATGATGGCACTCTTGTGGTCAATACAGTCGTTCAGGTGAGTGAATGACGGCACGCTTGTGGCCAATACTGTCGTTCAAGTGAGTGAATGATGGCACGCTTGTGGCCAATAAAGTCGTTCAGGTGAGTGAATGATGGCACGCTTGTGGCCAATGCAGTCGTTCAGGTGAGTGAATGATGGCACGCTTGTGGTGAATACAGTTGTTTAGGTGAGTGAATGACGGCACGCTTGTGACCAATATTGTCGTTCAGGTGAGTGAATGATGGCACGCTTGTGGTCAATATTGTCGTTCAGGTGAGTGAATGATGGCACGCTTGTGACCATTACTGTCGTTCAGGTGCGTGAATGATGGCACGGTTGTGTTCAATACAGTCGTTCAGGTGAGTGAATGATGGCCCGCTTGTGGCCAATACAGTCTTTCAGGTGAATGAATGATGGCCCGCTTGTGGCCAATATAGTCGTTCAGGTGAGTGAATGATGGCCCGCTTGTGGCTAATACAGTCGTTCAGGTGAGTGAATGATGGCTCGCTTGTGGTCAATACTGTCGTTCGGGTGAGTGAATGATGGCACTCTTGTGGTCAATACAGTCGTTCAGGTGAGTGAATGACGGCACGCTTGTGACCAATACTGTCGTTCAGGTGAGTGAATGATGGCACGCTTGTGACCAATACAGTCGTTCAGGTGAGTGGATGACGGCACGCTTGTGACCAATACAGTCGTTCAGGTGAGTGAATGACGGCACGCTTGTGGCCAAAACAGACGTTCAGGTGAGTGAATGATGGCACGTTGGTGGCCAATGCAGTCGTTCAGGTGACTGAATGATGGCACGCTGGTGGCCAATACAGTCGGTCAGGTGGGTGAATGATGGCACGCTTTTGGCCAATACAGTCGTTCAGGTAAGTGAATGATGGCACGCTTGTGGCCAATACAGTCGTTCAGGTGAGTGAATGATGGCACGCTAGTGGCCATTACAGTCGTTCAGGTGAGTGAATGATGGCACGCTTGTGGCCAATACTGTCGTTCAGGTGAGTGAATGATGGCACGCTTGTGGCCAATACAGTCGTTCAGGTGAGTGAATGATGGCACGCTTGTGACCAATACTGTCGTTCAGGTGAGTGAATGATGGCACGGTTGTGGTCAATACTGTCGTTCAGGTGAATGAATGATGGCCCGCTTGTGGCCAATACAGTCGTTCAGGTGAATGAATGATGGCCCACTTGTGGCTAATACAGTCGTTCAGGTGAGTGAATGATGGCCCGCTTGTGGCTAATACAGTCGTTCAGGTGAGTGAATGATGGCACGCTGGTTGTCAATACAGTCGTTCAGGTGTGTGAATGATGGAACGCTTGTGGCCAATACAATCGTTCAGGTGAGTGAATGATGGCACGCTTGTGGCCAATACATACGTTCAGGTGAGTGAATGATGGAACGCTTGTGGCTAATACAGTCGTTCAGGTGAGTGAATGATGGAACGCTTGTGGCTAATACAGTCGTTCAGGTGAGTGAATGATGGCACGCTTGTGGCTAATACAGTCGTTCAGGTGAGTGAATGATGGCACGCTTGTGGCCAATACAGTCGTTCAGGTGAGTGAATGATGGCACGCTTGTGGCTAATACAGTCGTTCAGGTGAGTGAATGATGGCACGCTTGTTGCCAATACAGTCGTTTGTTTTGTCGATCTTTTTTATGTCATTGTTCTGGTTATATCTTACTTTGTTTCATAGTTTTCTTTTTAGTTTGACATGTTCTGTATTTCGTTAATATCGAATGTTCGTTATCTAGAAGTATATCATGAGGTCTAAACGACTTCGACATAACTAGTGTCGGATGTACTTGGAAAAAACTACAACAGCAAAATAAAACGATTATAACATGCAATTTTCTGTTCGAATTTGGAATCGATTATAATTATTTTCCAAAATGTTTACATTCCATCATGTTTATACTTTTCAATTTTAAGTTATAAATCATATTTTTTCATATATTTGCATAGTTTTGGTTATATTTCTTATGCATAATACACTATCTTGTATGACTGAATATTCAAGGCGTTAACAATCAAACAGATGGTACCGTATTGAAATAAAAATCGCTATCAGTTTCATCATTATATTGCATAATAATTTCTCAAGGACATTAATATTCCTACACTTGCGTCAGACCGCACAATTGTCTACGTGTGCATCCGGAAATTCAACGTTGTATATGCGCGCGCATCAGGAAACGACAGCTTTCTGAGCGTGCAATGGATGCTTTGAATGAAAACCAGCCCAAAGGATTATTTTTTTACGTTCAGTATATATCGGTGGACAGCAGGATTATTGGGGATATTGCGAGTGTCGGGAGAAAAGTGTTGTACTCCGATTTTACGGATGCTCTTTAAAATGTTGAGGATATTTCTCGTAAGTCTGATTTTATTTATTATAAATATAAAATCATTTACAAAATTTTCTATCACACCGGATAGGCATTTCCGGTGATTTCAGCCGTGCTGGAAAACTCCATCTGGCATCCCCCCCATGCCAGATGAGTCACGCGCTGTGACGTAATACTTTCAATTTCTATTATTAAACACTAAATGTAACCATAGTTATGCGATTTTAATAGATGAGTTCCATTAACATTAACTTTACAAAAATATTCCTTAAAAAAATATAACCCTTAAAAGACGTCATAGCAAAGGAACTTATTGACGTATGCAGTGAATACAAATTACTGCACGTCATGACGTCAGTAAACATCATCGCACGCGCTTTTTGGTGAAATGTACAAAAACGCGCTTTCTTATGTATTTTCTTCACAAAAAATGTTATTTAAGGTATGCTAGAAAAAATATCTATCATGTGTGTCCGTTCCGGATAGAAAAATCCGACCCTCTGGCACGCTGCGTAGCCGGTAACTCGGCAAGCCTCGTTACCTGGCAACGCAGGTGCCCTCGGGTCGGATTTTTTCTATTCGGAACGTATTATTAGTATATACGGTATTCTAAATTCTCAGATTGAACCACATGATTTCAAAAATGTGAAATTCGTTGTCGCATTTATAAGAAATTGAGAAAAATGGAATTCAGTCGTGGTTAAATATTAAAATTAAGACGAATGATGAATTAGTTATGAAATTTGTCCACTAACATAGTAATAATAATATTTGTCATGTGTTTCCGGTGGGATAGAAAAATCCGACAGGAGGGCACCTGCGTTGCTACGCAGCGTGCCCGAGGGTCGTATATTTCTATCTGGACCGGACACACATGCTTGACATTTCTTCTATCATACCTTAATTTACTTTTTTGTGAAAAGAATACATAACAATCGCTTTTTGTAAATTTCACCAAAAAGCGCGTGCGATGATGTTTACTGACGTCATGACGCGCTGTAATTTTTATTCGCTGCATACGTCAAAAAGTTTCTTCAGTATCACGTCTTTTAAGGGTTATTTTGTTTTGTTTTGAAGGTATATTTTAGTAAAGTAAATGTTTAAGGAACCCATCTATCTCATTGTTATGGTTAAATAAAGTGTATGATTAAAGAACTAAAAAGTATTACGTGACAGCGCGTGACTCATCTGGAATGGTGGGTGCCAGATGGAATTTTCCAGCACGGCTGAATTCACCAAAAATGCCTATCCGGTGTGCTAGAATAAAAAAATATGGTTGTACCGTATTGGTTAAAGCGTATTTATTCAGTTCAATGAAATAAAAAAAATAAAAGAACGGTGTACAAATAAAAATATTTAAAATGTTTCTAAACGGATCTGAGGACTGGCATTTTAGATGCTGATATAATTTACTTCCCATGTTGCAGTTGCCTTGTTCTAGATTGCAAAACGGTTCGGTAATATAGCTAATAAGGTTATCGAATACGGGAATGTTTTCTTTGTGTTTGTGTATATATCAATTCTCATATAACCAAACGGTAACCAACAGCAGCCAATTGTATAAAAGTTGGTTAGATTTAACCGCTGGTTAAAGTTGTCCAGCGGTTAACTTTAACCAAGTTGGCCATTTTATCCAAACCGTTTATCCGTTTGTATAAAGGCAGAAAATGAGGCGGCTATGTTAACCAACTTGGACAACTTTAACCTAACCAAAACTTCCTAAAAATACCCACAATGCACTGATCAATATGGTCGGTTAAATTTTGTCCAAATGTTAGCCGAATCACGCGCTGGTTAGGATAACTTAATTTTTATACAGTCGGTTTTCGGATAGCTTGACCAAACCAGGGAGATAACCAAAAGATAACCGCTGGTTAGGAGTTATCCACGTTTATACAATTGGCTGCAGGTAGCGGTATTAGCAGACTGTGGCTCAGTAACAGTGATAATCCGATATACGCACGGTACTTTGAACGGTAAGCTTGACAATACGGTACAAAACAGATGTGAACCCAGCATTATGCGTAACTTGCGATTCGCGCTCGTAGTGTATACTTTCAGTGTAGTAGGTACACATCTTTTTGTACAAAAAAACAACAACAATATAAAAGTAGTTTATTTCGCATAAAATGTTTACTATATATATAGCGATAGCATCTTGATATTAATAAAAAAAATTTAAATTGTGTAAGGAAAGCCATCTACAATAATAGGACTTACAATATTTTTAACGTAAATCTCTATAGTTAGGCTAGTTTAAACTTATTTATTTTACAACGATTGTGAAACAAGTTATTACAACATGATATCAGTTACTCTCATTGGTACGAATTTACGCGAGAGTGTGGTCTTGTGTTGTTTGGGAAACCGGAGTACCCAGAGGAAACCCACTTGTCCGGCTTGGTGACCACAAACCAAACTCAAGTGCGCCCATGCCGGGAATCGAACCTAGGACACCTGAGTGAGAAGCGAATGCGCTAACCACAGCTCTTACCGGGCAGCCAAATATAGTTCTCTCGACATGTATATTTATCTCATATCTGAGTGTCTTGCTGTGCAGTACTAGAGGATTAATTATGGGAATGAACAAAACATCTTGTCCAATTGCTTTTTGTTTTGTTTACTTTTTCATTTAAGGATTAAAGTTTACTTTTTCATTTAAGGATTAAAATTCGACACGTTGCATTTTATTGGGGGTATGGTATGCAATGGGGTTGTTACCATACCCCAATAAATTGCAACATGTCGAATTTTAATACTTATATTTACATTTAAATTTAAATTTATGCTAAAATAAATAGATTATTCAAGAGCATTTTCTCTTTTTTCTTTCTCTCGTTGTTCTCAACGGTGGGTATATTAGAATAGCTATCGTAACCTAATTTTATACAACAATGAATGAGCAAATAAAATATTTCCTTATTTATATGTTTATTTTCTATATTTTCAAGGTCAAGTATATTATAAATACCTATTACAACTGCATTACAACCAGAAAAATACAACTTGAGATATGAAAAATTATCAATAACAAGAATACAACAAAAATATCGCCACCTACAAAGTTCTCATTATATCTCGCGATAATACCCAATACTAGCATTTGTTAAGTCACGATCGAGTTTCCAAACTGGAGAGAAATTCAAGTCAATTTACTTGTGGAGCGTTATTTTGAAGAATCAGTTGGTGTATGAATCATGTTGGAATACGGTGTTGGACAAATCAGCAAGTGCATTGTGATTTCTTTGGAAGTAAACATTTAATGAGGATGAAACATCTCTGTGGAAACGACAGTGTCGGTGGGTGGGGTAACGTGAACTTTCGCGGAAGAAAAGCCAGAGGACGCGAATAGACTTAAGTGATGAACTGAGCCCTTTCTTCTGTTGGGTGCACTACATTATGTTATTGTTTCATTTCCTCGATTTCATGTTTTGTCAGATGCTTTAATTTTACCAAATGTCAATTCCAAATTCCGAAATGAGTCGTCATCATTGTAATTTAATATTTCTTCAACTGTTCCATCCGTCATGAAATCATCTACATTAAAATCAATTAAATTATCGTTGCTTATTTTGCTTTAACTGATTCACTGCAGATTACAGTTTTGCATGTTGCCAATATTTACTACGATTTCATTGAAATAAATAGTAAATATGCCCCGCCCATTAGTATTATTGCGCCCAATGACAGGACAGAATTATCAAACAAACGCACGCGATTTCATTGCACTTTATACAGAAATAATGTGAAATTGATAAACAACAACCATCGTTAAGGAATGAAGTGTTAATGTAAATATATAATAATAACATTATTTTTACAATGCTTTAAAATATGGACAAGAGTAACCTTGTATGTTAAATATAATAGCGCATTAATATGATTTAACCATGTTGCTTCACAATTTGGATATAACAATAATGACCATGTGTTTAAGTGGATTGAAATATACTAGTATAAATTATCTAATAACTTTTTTAAAACTTATTTCTCTTTGTTTGTTTGTTATTTCCTATCTGTCAAATTAATGCATTGGCTCTGCATTTTGTGTATATGTATTAGTGAGACAATTTATTTACTCTAAACAGTGTCAACTCTAATTAGACCAGAGCCATTAAACAAATACACAGGTTATAAAACCCCTGTTGTGACATCAGTGCTATAACCAAAGGACTCTTAAGAGGGTTTAAAATGAACCTTTTGTGCCAATCAATCAGGTCGCGATATAAAACATAGTATACATTGCATTAACTGATGTTTGATTAAGGGTAAACATACCATGTGGTTTGATGTCATATGTAAACAGAACGTCGATAGAAATTCAGACATTTTCAGCTGCATTTAGGAGTTTTCCCTTAATCAATATTGCCCCAAAATTGATTACCATAATAGGTACGTGTACGGAAGATCCTATTAAGAACTAACTATGTGGTAGGTTGAAAGAGAAAGAGGGTCAAACAGACTGGGAACATATTTGTCACAAAGTCACGCTTAATATACTGGACAGTTTTGAGTAAGGATTTGCCCACATGCAACTGATATATGGTAGACTGATATTAGCCCCTAGGACATTTACCCCTAAGACCCGTAGGGCATTAGCCCCTGAGCTCTAATTTGCATAGGCGGACAAAAGTACCTTCATGATATTGCACATGCGGACGATAGCCCTTCAACATAGGATACTAGCCCCTTCATGATTTTGTACATATGGACAACAGCCTCTTCATTATTTAGCACATATGGATAAAATATACGCATCACATTTCTGTGTAAAATACCTTTTAACCACGTGGTATGTAAACCATTTGTTTGTCATTGTTATCATAATGGTATAGCCATTTCTAACTTTAATCGACCAAATAAAAAAAACATTGAAAATTGAACAGTTCTCTTATGAAACCTCATTTTTTTCATTTATAAACAGACCCTTGCTCTCCTGGCAGCTGTTCAATGTAAATTTGGAGGTGGATTTTTTCATCCTGAATACTACTACGAGGGGGAATCTGAATCTGAATCTGAATCCAGCGAATCTTCAAGCGAATCCTCCAGTGACACCTCGAGCGAACACCCACCATGCCCGTGTACCCGTAAGTAACAATAGCAAGCCGATTTTGCAGTCGAAAAAGGGACTTACCCGACAATATTTAAATAGTTTGCGTGACTTTTTCAGAGTTAGAACTATTCAAACCAGAGTTGAGGATCTTTTATGTCTCATCCTATATATTGCTTTATGCATGTACATCAGCATGTTGACCGGTCTTTAATAAGTGATTATTGTTACTTATTAGCCAGGGACTATTCTTTCCAGGTTAGATCTTTAGTTGATGTTTTATGTTATATTTGTATTGTATAATGTATGCAAAGTATTACAAAAAGTATCTATTCGTTATTGCTCATTAGTTTTGTTTGTGTGTAGGCGCTTTTCTTATATTTGATATGCATAAATAAATATTTGTCTACATATTGTGAATTATGCAACTTGACTTTATTCGATTATTGATTAAGCCTTGCTTAACATATAAGCGCCTTGTTTTTGGCAACATGTGTAAAATAAGAGTTAAAGGTACTCGGTCATGTTTTTGGACCGAAAACAAGTTTTTCTGGTAATGCATATGAAAACACTCACTTTATTATTATTTTACTCCATGATATCAAAAATGCTGAAAAAATACAATTATAGTATAAAAATATTTTGGTCTTAGTGGGGTTCGAACCCACGTGTGGAAATAAAGAAAACATATAAAACGGAGCCCTTCACCACTAGGCCACATTGACTTTCACCAAAGTGATATATATTTGGACCTTTTAACAATACATTGATAACATCACGCGATAATGTCATCACACATATTAACGTTATATACATATTTGCAACACTATTTTAAATAAGTTTTTTTCAACAGCAGATATTTGAGAAAAAGTTACAGTTGTACTAAATAAATTTCAAGAACATAAATGCAAATTCAAAAACAAACGTTACGTTACCTAATCAGAGATATATATACAGAAATTCTGAGTACGGGCAAGCGTTCTAAAAAGCTTATTCAAACACTCAACGACATATTTCCCTAGATGAAATGAACTCATTTATAATTTTTAGCTCGACTATTCGAAGAATAGTTGGGCTATCACTTATAAGTCCAATACCCTACATTAAATTGAATTTATACTTCACACAGTAGTTCAGGGCCATCACATGATGAGGTTAGATAACTCCATATTATTCTTTACACCGATTATGGCTCCTGATTGACTATGGAACTTGAGTTAAAGTTTTAGGGCAAATTGGAATATTTATTAATAACTTCTATATCCTTCATTCGATTGACGAATAATTTTAGTTAGGTTCGACATAAAGAGACCAAACTTGGTATTTTTATACGTTACTGTATTCTAAGTCAAAGCGGCGTAGTCGAGCGCGCTGTCTTACGACGGCTATTGTCTAATTTCATTTTGCCCGAGCGTGACTGAAGTTTAAGCGGAGGCCAAGTTAGAAATTGTGAAAAAATGATAACCTTAGTCGGTCAGAATGGCATAAACATTGATAAACCATTATATGATATGTCTTCAGCTTTTCAGTGCCCCCGTCATCCACGTAACTGATTTATTGAAACGCTTTTAATAAATCCTATCTTAGTGATGTTTATTTATTACTGTAATCATGACGTTTGTGTTTGTCTATATTTTAGCGCTCGAAGTCGGCCAGTGTTGTGACGACTGTCATTACTGTAAAGATGAAAATGCCATATGCGACACATACGGATATAGTAAAGTGTGCATCTGCAAATATGGCTTCATATTCGACTATGAATGCAAGAAGTGCGTTACTGGTTAGTTTAGTTTTCATTACTTTAATTACATATTAATAGTTATTATCCAGGTATTTCGAAATTATTGGATTGGGATATATGTCGTTGGTGGGGCGAACGATCGAGCGGGAGGGCGGCCGTCTGTCAAACAGGTGGTTTCCGCTCAATAACTTTAGTTCGAATTGATGGATATATTGTAGAAAACTATAAACTGGTTTAATGAATTATGGCATTAATGGTTTCCATTTTTAAACAATCTATTCATGCATCAGAATCAAAAATGTACTTTATTTGGACATAACATAAAGTCATCCATACAAATGAAATAATAAAAGTCACTAACAAACCAGTCACTACCAAACCTGTCACTACCAAACCTGTCACTGCCAAACCTGTCATTGCCAAACTCTACCAAACCAGTCACTACCAAACAAGTAACTACCGAACCATTCACTACCGAACAACTCACAACCATACCCTACCAAACCAGGCACTACCAAACCAGTCACTACCAAACCAGTCACTACCAAACCAGTCACTGCCAAACCAGTCACTACCAAACCAGTCACTGCCAAACCAGTCACTACCAAACCAGTCACTGCCAAACCAGTCACTACCAAACCTGTCACTACCAAACCAGTCACTACCAAACCAGTCACTACCAAACCAGTCACTGCCAAACCAGTCACTGCCAAACCAGTCACTACCAAACCTGTCACTACCAAACCAGTCACTACCAAACCAGTCACTACCAAACCAGTCACTACCAAACCTGTCACTACCGAACCAGTCACTACCAAACCAGTCACTACCAAACCAGTCACTACCAAACCTGTCACTACCGAACCAGTCACTACCAAACCAGTCACTACCAAACCAGTCACTACCAAACCAGTCACTACCAAACCAGTCACTACCAAACCAGTCACTACCAAACCAGTCACTACCAAACCAGTCACTACCAAACCAGTCACTGCCAAACCAGTCACTACCAAACCAGTCACTACCAAACCAGTCACTACCAAACCAGTCACTGCCAAACCAGTCACTACCAAACCAGTCACTACCAAACCAGTCACTACCAAACCAGTCACTGCCAAACCAGTCACTACCAAACCAGTCACTACCGAACCAGTCACTACCAAACCAGTCACTACCAAACCAGTCACTACCGAACCAGTCACTACCAAACCAGTCACTACCAAACCAGTTACTACCAAACCTGTCATTGCCAAACCTGTCACTACCAAACCAGTCACTGCCAAACCAGTCACTACCGAACCAGTCACTACCAAACCAGTCACTACCAAACCAGTCACTACCAAACCTGTCACTACCAAACCAGTCACTGCCAAACTGGTCACTACCAAACCAGTCACTAACAAACCAGTCACTGCCAAACCTGTCACTACCAAACCTGTCACTGCCAAACCAGTCACTGCCAAACCAGTCACTACCAAACCAGTCACTACCAAACCTGTCACTACCAAACCAGTCACTGCCAAACCAGTCACTACCAAACCAGTCACTACCAAACCAGTCACTACCAAACCAGTCACTGCCAAACCAGTCACTACCAAACCAGTCACTGCCAAACCAGTCACTACCAAACCAGTCACTGCCAAACCAGTCACTACCAAACCTGTCACTACCAAACCAGTCACTACCAAACCAGTCACTACCAAACCTGTCACTACCAAACCAGTCACTACCAAACCAGTCACTACCAAACCAGTCACTACCAAACCAGTCATTACCAAACCAGTCACTGCCAAACCAGTCACTACCAAACCAGTCACTTCCAAACCTGTCACTACCGAACCAGTCACTACCAAACCAGTCACTACCAAACCAGTCACTACCAAACCAGTCATTACCAAACCAGTCACTGCCAAACCAGTCACTACCAAACCAGTCACTACCAAACCAGTCACTACCGAACCAATCACTGCCAAACCTGTCACTACCAAACCAGTCACTGCCAAACCAGTCACTACCAAACCAGTCACTACCAAACCAGTTACTACCAAACCTGTCACTGCCAAACCTGTCACTACCAAACCAGTCACTGCCAAACCAGTCACTACCGAACCAGTCACTACCAAACCAGTCACTACCAAACCAGTCACTACCAAACCTGTCACTACCAAACCAGTCACTGCCAAACCAGTCACTACCAAACCAGTCACTACCAAACCAGTCACTGCCAAACCAGTCACTACCAAACCAGTCACTGCCAAACCAGTCACTACCAAACCTGTCGATACCAAACCAGTCACTGCCAAACCAGTCACTACAAAACCAGTCACTACCAAACCAGTCACTACCAAACCAGTCACTACCAAACCAGTCACAATCAAACCTGTCTCTACCAAACCAGTCACTGCCAAACCAGTCACTACCAAACCATTCACTACCAAACCAGTCACTGCCAAACCGGTCACTACCAAACCAGTCACTACCAAACCAGTCACTGCCAAACCAGTCACTACCAAACCAGTCACTGCCAAACCGGTCACTACCAAACCAGTCACTGCCAAACCAGTCACTACCAAACCTGTCGATACCAAACCAGTCACTGCCAAACCAGTCACTACAAAACCAGTCACTACCAAACCAGTCACTACCAAACCAGTCACTACCAAACCAGTCACTACCAAACCAGTCACAATCAAACCTGTCTCTACCAAACCAGTCACAATCAAACCTGTCTCTACCAAACCAGTCACTGCCAAACCAGTCACTACCAAACCATTCACTGCCAAACCAGTCACTACCAAACCAGTCACTGCCAAACCAGTCACTACCAAACCAGTCACTACCAAACCAGTCACTGCCAAACCAGTCACTACCAAACCAGTCACTACCAAACCTGTCACTGCCAAACCATTCACTACCAAACCAGTCACTACCAAACCAGTCACTACCAAACCAGTCACTACCAAACCAGTCACTACCAAACCAGTCACTACCAAACCAGTCACTACCAAACCAGTCACTACCAAACCAGTCACTACCAAACCAGTCACTGCCAAACCAGTCACTGCCAAACCAGTCACTGCCAAACCAGTCACTACCAAACCTGTCGATACCAAACCAGTCACTGCCAAACCAGTCACTACCAAACCAGTCACTGCCAAACCAGTCACTACCAAACCAGTCACTGCCAAACCAGTCACTACCAAACCAGTCACTACCAAACATGTCACTGCCAAACCATTCACTACCAAACCATTCACTGCCAAACCATTCACTACCAAACCAGTCACTACCAAACCAGTCACTACCAAACCAGTCACTACCAAACCAGTCACTACCAAACCAGTCACTACCAAACCAGTCACTACCAAACCAGTCACTACCGAACCAGTCACTGCCAAACCAGTCACTACCAAACCTGTCGATACCAAACCTGTCACTGCCAAACCTGTCCCTGCCCAATCATTCCAAAAATGGAATGCCGTGCTTGCAGGACATTTGACTTTGGACATTCAAAAACAATAAACGAAAGTCGATAAAAAATAAGTTTATCAAAACATAGGACTATTTATCTCAATTTTTATTATTAGTATTCAATACAATGCACTGGGGCCTGTTTCAATAAGATATCGTACATTACGCTGCTTAAGAGTGCTCGGAGAAATCCGTAAATTTACGGGCAGAATCTATACAATAAATGTTCAACATAACGAAATTTGTATTGAAGCGCAGGTTGTCCGGTGCAGTGGTCAGCACACTCGCTTCTCGCAAAGGCGACCAGGTTCGATTCTCGGCCTGGGCGCGTGTGAGTTTGGTTAGTGGTCACCAAGCCGGTCAGGTGGGTGACTCCCGGTACTCCGGTTTCCCCCACAAAACAAGACCAAACTCTCGCGCAACATCGTGCCAAATAGAGTGATTTAGTATAAGTTATCATAAATTTCTTCACAATCATTCACATACCGTGTGGGTATGCAACGCCGAGAGCGTTAAGAGCTGTAATAGATTCACCATAAAGGGTCACATAACTTGATTTTGTGATAATAGCAAGCTTTACGAAAGGGTGCACTGAAAGGACTCTATCATAAATTAACTCCAACATTACATCGACATTAAAACATTGAGCAAGGATATATTGGACTGTTCTCTATCGGTATCGGATATTGTTGATATCATACCAAAACTGGGGGTGGCCCCCTCCCCCCGTTTTGTTACGCGAGATACAGGACTCAATTTCGCTGGTCACGGGACTCACTGTGTCGATACGGAGTACGCAGAAAATAACTATTTTTGTGTTGATTACGCATGTTGGAATTTATTTGTATCACAATGCTGCTTTAAATTACTCTTCATCCCATTGTGCTCTTTGAAAACGTGTATTAACTTAAATTGACACGAACTTTCATTCCAGATTAAGACATGAGCTTGTTGTCTTACCCCATCGTAGAGTTAATAATTATAATATGTATAACATAATAAGTATTCAAAATAACTTATCAGGTAATTCTCAAGTAACTTTAACTACCTTCGCATAAGTGAAGAACAGTGTCACTAGAGTGAAATATAGGAAACTCTTAAAATATCTGCTGCAATTTGAGTTATGTCCCTTCCACCATCCTAAGTCGAACATGAGAACACTTTAGGCTGCTAACATGACGTGGATATGCACATGCGTACGAACACAGTTATATATATTGTTATTTCATAGTCAACGGTCATTCAAATAGCAAGTCAATTAAGTGAGAATTTTAATATTTTAAACGTTAATAATGCAACGCAATATATCAAAAATAGCGTGAGAAGAGAACAATTATAGTATTATTTTTAATACATACATCGCTAGTTGCCTATTTCATTTGAAAAGAGATAAACTGTACAAAATTTATCAAATTTGGTCGTATATAATAAATTGTATGTTAGCTTTTGTGCTTTTCTAATATTAGTATACAGTTTACATTTAAGAACCAAAAACAAATGATAAAACTTTAGATATCTAATTAATTATCACAACAGTTTAACAATAGGGCTAAATGGAAAATATTTGATAAGTTGCTTAAACAACTGAGTCAGAACTCAGGTTTGAAACTGTTCGTATTAATGGCCCCAAGACATGTATTCACTAACGTCTCGAGTCTGAACTCAGGTTTGAAACTGTTCGTATTCATGGCCCCAGGACATGTATTCACTAACGACTCGAGTCTGAACTCAGGTTTGAAACTGTTCGTATTCTTGGCCAAAGGATATGTATTCACTAACGTCTCGAGTCTGAACTCAGGTTTGAAACTGTTCGTATTCATGGCCCCAGGACATGTATTAAGTAACGTCTCGAGTCTGAACTCAGGTTTGAAACTGTTCGTAATCATGGCAAAAGGACGTGTATTCACTAACGTCTCGAGTCTGAACTCAGGTTTGAAACTGTTCGTATTCATGGCCCCAGGACATGTATTCACTAACGTCTCGAGTCTGAACTCAGGTTTGAAACTGTTCGTAATCATGGCAAAAGGACGTGTATTCACTAACGTCTCGAGTCTGAACTCAGGTTTGAAACTGTTCGTAATCATGGCAAAAGGACGTGTATTCACCTACGTCTCGAGTCTGAACTCAGGTTTGAAACTGTTCGTATTCATGGCCCCAGGACATGTATTCACTAACGACTCGAGTCTGAACTCAGGTTTGAAACTGTTCGTATTCTTGGCCAAAGGATATGTATTCACTAACGTCTCGAGTCTGAACTCAGGTTTGAAACTGTTCGTATTCATTGCCCAAGGACATGTATTCACTAACGTCTCGAGTCTGAACTCAGGTTTGAAACTGTTCGTAATCGTGGCCTCAGGACATGTATTCACTAACGTTTCGGGTCTGAACTCAGGTCTGAAACTGTTCGTATTCATGGCCCCAAGACTTGTATTCGCTAACGTCTCGAGTCTGAACTCAGGCTTGAAAATGTTCGTAATCATGGCCCCAGGACATGTATTCACTAACGTCTCGAGTCTGAACTCAGGTTTGAAACTGTTTGTAATCATGGCCAAAGGACATGTATTCACTAACGTCTCGAGTCTGAACTCAGGTTTGAAACTGTTCATATTCATGGCCCCAGGACATGTATTCACTAACGTCGCGAGTCTGAACTCAGGTTTGAAACTGTTCGTAATCATGCCCAAAGGACATGTATTCACTAACGTCTCGTGTCTGAACTCAGGTTTGAAACTGTTCGTAATCATGGCCAAAGGACATGTATTCACTAACGTCTCGAGTCTGAACTCAGGTTTGAAACTGTTCGTAATCATGGCCAAAGGACATGTATTCACTAACGTCTCGAGTCTGAACATAGGTTTGAAACTGTTCGTAATCATGGCCAAAGGACATGTATTCACTAACGTCACGAGTCTGAACTCAGGTTTGAAACTGTTCGTAATCATGGCCAAAGGACATGTATTCACTAACGTCTCGAGTCTGAACTCAGGTTTGAAACTGTTCGTAATCATGGCAAAAGGACGTGTATTCACTAACGTCTCGAGTCTGAACTCAGGTTTGAAACTGTTCGTATTCATGGCCCCAGGACATGTATTCACTAACGTCTCGAGTCTGAACTCAGGTTTGAAACTGTTCGTATTCATGGCCCCAGGACATGTATTCACTAACGTCTCGAGTCTGAACTCAGGTTTGAAACTGTTCGTAATCATGGCCAAAGGACATGTATTCACTAACGTCTCGAGTCTGAACTCAGGTTTGAAACTGTTCGTATTCATGGCCCCAGGACATGTATTCTCTCACGTCTCGAGTCTGAACTCAGGTTTGAAACTGTTCGTATTCATGGACCCAGGACATGTATTCACTAACGTCTCGAGTCTGAACTCAGGTCTGAAACTGTTCGTAATCATTGCCAAAAGACATGTATTCACTAACGTCGCGAGTCTGAACTCAGGTTTGAAACTGTTCGTATTCATGGCCCCAGGACATGTATTCGCTAACGTCTCGAGTCTGAACTCAGGTTTGAAACTGTTCGTAATCATTGCCCCAAGACATGTATTCACTAACGTCTCGAGTCTGAACTCAGGTTTGAAACTGTTCATTTTCATGGCCCCAGGACATGTTTTCACTAACGTCTCGAGTCTGAACTCAGGTTTGAAACTGTTCGTTATCATGGCCAAAGGACATGTATTCACTAACGTCTCGAGTCTGAACTCAGGTTTGAAACTGTTCGTAGTCATGGCCCCAGGACATGTATTCACTAACGTCTCGAGTCTGAACTCAGGTTTGAAACTGTTCGTATTCATGGCCCCAGGAAATGTATTCACTAAAGTCTTGAGTCTGAACTCAGGTTTGAAACTGTTCGTAATCATGGCCAAAGGACATATATTCACTAACGTCTCGAGTCTGAATTCAGGTCTGAAACTGTTCGTATTCTTGGCCAAAGGACATGTATTCACTAACATCTCGAGTCTGAACTCAGGTCTGAAACTGTTCGTATTCATGGCCCCAGGACATGTATTCACTAACGTCTCGAGTCTAAATTTTAGAATCAATCAGACTCAGAAAAGCATGTTTTTGTTAAAATGATGTTTTAAAAAAAAATACAGTTTTTATGTCAAAATTCATTATGTTTAAGATATTTTAAAACGTTTAAGTATTCAGTTGTCTGAGTCAATAAGTCAGTGAATCTGTACTCACAAAGCGATCTCTCTAAGATATCCTCGAACCCTCGAATCCGGCTGTGTCTGAAATAGAGTCCATTGTTTTTATGATATAAAATTTCAAACATGTTTATGTCTAAAATGATAGGACGCATACTCAACATATTATGCATACAGCACTGAGTTGAGATGTGGAGTTTAATGTAAGCAAATTAGGCATCTGTTGTAAGGCATGGCCTCTGCTGAAGATTACATATTTCAAAACCTTTTCCGCTCACTTACACGTCTTACAAAAAACTCATTATGCAAACCCAAAGTTAGTTAGAATAATTGACTTGGTGCAGGTATGGCTTCAAAGCAATATCTTGACCAGGGCTGGTATTCATAAAATGACTTAAGATGCTTTATGAGTACGGCCCAAGATGTACAGTTGTGGTTACATTAATATTTAGTTTAATTTTACAGATTTTTTTTCTCGAAAAATCCTTAGAATAGAATACGACACAAATGGCTGGGACTAAAACTAAAACTATGTTTTATGGCTTTTAA
Organism: Mya arenaria; assembly: GCF_026914265.1. Lineage (NCBI taxonomy): Eukaryota > Metazoa > Mollusca > Bivalvia > Myida > Myidae > Mya > Mya arenaria. Next base: position 58,698,779 of record NC_069131.1, read on the forward strand.
AAAAGACAAACCAAAAACCTACATGTAAATCGCGTTTAAACAAAATGTACCATAACATCAGACCTCAGAGACTATGTCTTTTCATAGTAACAATAATAAGTTTATAAGATCTTTACCCCAAAAGCCTGGTTCATTCGTTTATTAGTTTCTTTATATTATAATATGTAATATAAAAATATGTATAGCTATCCCAATCCACATGTATATGTTTTGAGCGTGAATAAAGTTCAAAACTCGTTACACACAGAATACTTCCGATTAGGAAGTAAGCGGCACAGATCGGGAATTCCTTTTTTGTTTATGTGCGAAATAAGACCTTCCCAAATCCCTTCGTCTCTTCCCGTGAGCATCTGAGTAACACGTCGAATCATTACAAAGGGCTCTTAAGTTATTGATCGGAAACATACTGAGTGCCGCCCGCCCAAATGCCCACTCGTATAAAACAATATCTCTTACAATATTAAAGTTGGATTTATATACCTTGTCGCAAAAGAGCACGTTGTTACTCTGAAGAATTTCATGAAGGTTGAAGTTGATATCTTCAGTGATTGTAAAACAATAATATAATAATAATAAAAAATAAAAAATAAGAAGAAAAAAAAAATGATCAAAAGGTCACCTTAGGAACATTTCTGTAAAATACTTTAAAAATCGGGCATTTTGTTTCTGAATAAAAGATTTTCAAAGTTTTCCACAATGACATATAGTGAAAACTATCCCACTTCTGGTGGACATGTTTTGATATGAATATCAATGGTATGAAGGAATTTGATATATGGTCGCTTAAAAAACATTTATGTGAAATTATTTTGAAATCAGGTCAATGGTTTCTGAATAGAAGATGTTCAAAATTTTCAATATAGACATAGAGTGGTAACTAACCCCGCCCCTCGCAACCATGTTATTTATTAATCAAAATGGCGTGAAGGAATTTGACAGAGGGTCACCTTAGGAACACTACGATGAATATATTTTGAAATATGGTATTTTGTTTCTAAAGAGATATTTTCCATATAGTGTAAATTTAGTGTAAAGTTAGCGGAATTGAGAAGAAGATTTTCAAAGATTTCCATTTAAAAATATGGTAAAAAGTACGGACGCTGATGTTTCCGTTTCGCTCAAAGATTATTACCACAAGTAATGTCTGTTGAGCTATTACAGAAATACTCTTTCTATACCAGATGTTCAAAATTAGATACATCTGCGTTTAAAATCGATGTTAATTGCAGCAAGGTCCATGTTCTTTCAATCTTATAAAACATGTTGTGTGTTATTTATATATCCTCTACTACAGAAACGAACAAGACTACTCCGACGACGCCACCGCCGAATGGTAAGTGTCATGCAACATTATTTAATTTGAAAAGGACTCGTTCATGTTTTATAGTTTGAGATATTAATAAGTAAATGTGCACGTGTAATGTGACGCTTGTAACAGCGACAAAACATCCACAAAAGTGTAAAAAGAGCTCTATTATTTACAAACATTTCAAAATACGACAGAAAATGATTATTTTGGTAAAACCAGTAATTAACATTAGCAAAATTTGAATTGAAATTGTCCTGGTGTATTTCGCTTATGCGGTTTTATACGGAGCGCTCACTAACCAAGTTCTATGCAACTATCCCTATTTCCCCGTGTTGAGAATTTCGAAGCCTCTGGGAAAGCTCTGGGAAAGCTCTGTGATAACGGCAAGCTTAACAAAAGTCTGCACTGAAAGGACTCTCTAATAGATTGGCACCAGCATAACATAGACATTAAAACAACGAACATTGATATAATGCACTTTTTCCTATCGGATATTGTTCACCTTATATACCAATAGTTGGGGTGAACTCTCTCCCCCCCACCCCCTGTTTTGGTACGCGAGGTACAGGACCCAATTACGCAGTTCTTGGGACTCACGGAGTTAGCAGAAAATAATTATTTTGGTGTTGGGTACGCATGTTAGACATAATTTGTATCGGAATCCTGCCAAAATGTTACTTGCCATCCCATTGAAAACGTGTATAAACCTAAATTTAAACGAATTACCATTTCAGATTAAGAGATGAGCGAGGTTTCTTACCCCATCATCGTGTTATTATTTATAATATATAAAGCATAATAAGTATTTTTAATTTTTAATCACTTCTCAAGTAATTCTCAAGCTAGTTAAACAACCTTCGCTTTAGTGAAGAACAAGGTCACGAGAGTGGATTATAGGAAACTCTTTAAATATCTACTATCTACTTCAAAGGGAGTTGTGTCCCTTCCACCAGCTTAAAGTCGAACATGAGAACAGAGGCCGGTCAATATATATATATATATATATATATATATATATATATATATATATATATATGTGTGTAATATTTTATAGTCAATGTTCATCCAAATAAAGAGTTATTTAAGTACGAATTTTAACATTTTTTAAAGTTAATAATGCAATAAAATACATCAAAAAAAGCGTGAGGAGAGTACAATTATAACATAAATATTTATCTGTATTAATTATGGCAGGTTTCTTTCTTAAATCTATTTAATACATACTTCGCTAGTTTCCTATTTACATTGATATTTTGATGGGTGATTAATTGTACAAAATTTATCTCATTTTGTCGTACGTAATAAATCTTATCTATGCGTGGTTTTTCTAATATCAGTTTACAGTTTTTATTCAAGAACAAAATGATACTCGTTTTTTGTTTGGAATTTTGTTTAGATGTCCTATACAATATTGTGCCCCAGGCGTCAAAAATGGTCCCGACCTCAGTTTAATTTTAATAGACTTATATCAGAAAAATTATCCTTGTCTGAATTTTGAAACCAGCCCCAATTCCACAACAACCTTCAGTCAAGTCTTAATATCAATATCAACCCAATTTACCTCTTAACAGCATAGTATAATTCAATATCTTGTATGTTTCTACTCTTTTTATAGACGTAATTTCTCATAAAATACTCTGCATTTTCTTATTTATTGTTTTGATAAACATTTTTTTTTAATTCCAAGAAAACTGATTCTAGCGCAAAAAAAGGTATTGGAATACAATTGATAATTTTTTATGTATCACTCAAGTGCATTTTTTTTTTGGTCTTAAACTACTTTTCGTAAAATACTTATTACTGATGTGTATCAACCTAATACCTAATTGAATCCTTTTCTTAAAGATGCACTCTTTCTCCCAAATAAGATGTACCACAATCAATACAATTGTTTTAATTTCCCCCAAAAAGGATGAATAAATATCGAAAACAGTGGTTCTAATGAAAGAAACTGTGTTTAATTTGAAAGAAAGGTGCATAAAACATGGTAGAAAACCTTATGAGAGGAAAGTTGATCACTATAAATATTTTAGCACTCACCAATCATTTAATATTTGTGCGTTTTCAGCCATTAAATACACGGTTACAATCTTGTTATCAGTAATGAATATTTTCCATGAATGCATTATTTCATAAATAGTTAAAGGTTTATCAATCAATAATTATGTTTGCTATACATGTGTATGTATTGATTTTGAATACGAGTGTCTCTTTAATATTGAGATGGAGAATTTACTTGTTATATTGGGTCCAGATGAATCAGGCGAACCACGCGTATAAATAAATTTACTTTTTTAATTGTTTATTAAAAGAAAAAAAATATGGCATTTTAATAGATTTCGATCATATATATATTTCTACACTAAACTTACTCACAAAAATGATAATAATAACTCTGCTTTTCACAAAAGGTTTGAAACAACTTATCTATCTGAATTATTTGCAACTGTATTAAGACATTTTTTTTAAGATTGGTTTTGTATGTTTAAAACAGGTAGCATCAAACAATTTAGAAGTTAGTCTATACGGACCAGTGTATCATTCTATACTGATCGCTATTTGTGCCCATATACTTGTTTGCAATTGTTGTTTTTGTCAGTATTTGGTAAAAACTGACATTGAAAATCATTTTGGACCAAACAATGAAACATGTTCATGTTGAGTTAGGCTGTTTTCTACAGCATCGACATCATACGGTCAAATTCTTATCACGAGTATCATGACTTGAAGTTAATAAGGGAGTCATTTTTCATCACTCCAATTTCCATCAACAAAAACAATCGTTAATTACGCAATATTATAGCTACCAGTATCCGGTACACATATTATATTGCGTAACTAATGATTATGTTTTTCATGGAATGATGAACGATGACTTCGAGCATTATCACAACACATTTTACATAACATTAAATTTCCAAAATTCGAGCCACGGGTTTTATTCCGGAAGTCGCCATTTTTATTATATTTATTGAAACCAATGCTAAACCGTTCGATATTCAGTATAAAACTCCACGCATCGGTTACTTCCCTTCACAAAAACACTAGAACTTCGTATGAAGATTATAATTGGTTCTATTTCAGCTTTCAAAAACGCTAATTTTCACAAAATTCAGGTTGGCGATGAAAATATAGGTGCGTTCGCACAATTTTTTATATTTTTTTTACATTTTCAAAAAAGGTGCGGTAAATCCGCGGAACGAAACATCAATTTGGTATGGTCTTAGTGTATAGTTTGACCCCTTAACGCATGTATGTATATGTTAAAACATACCGTGTGAACAGGCCCTTAGGTTATGACGAAACGTTCAGTAACACCGTGTATATCATCCTTATCATCATCACCATCAGCATCGTAAAGTATATTACACAACATTTATTTTAGGTACAGTGCCACTTGGCGAGCCATGTGGTCCGTCTGCCAACGACTGTATAAGACCAGATCGAATAAAATGCGAGAATGTCATTTGCTGTGGACAGGGTAAGTGAAAAGCATATGTTGCATGTATATGGATAATGGCATTTCGTCCAGTTTTTTTTTAAGGCGAGCACTTATCTCCCCATAAGTCGGTAAGATATTTTAAGTCCCGTTAGCCATACTTTGCAATTCCCCGTGAGGCTTTAATAATCGCTATATTTGACAATTTATAAAGCATGTTTAATTCTAATGCCGACTATACGGATTGCGCTAGAAATTAGATAAGTCTATGTAGCATTAGCTAGGCTTTTTTAAAGCGCATCCATTGCAGGGGGGGGGGGGGGTCCAACGTTATTTATTTTTGCGGAATCTTAAGTGAGGGAAATGTTAAAACAAAATATTTAAAATAGGTACAGGAATGGTACACTTTGACAAAAAAACACAGTTTCAAGTCACGCAAGTTTCTATTTTCACTTTGTAAACAAGCAATCCTTCAGATTATACATTCAATAACTTTTTGTTAAGGCCCATATAAACATAGGTTTAAAACCGGGAGAAGCTGACACGTCTGGCCTCCGGGTAGGCGTATTAATATTGCGATAAAAGGGATATAAACTTACTTACCAGGTCAAAATATCCTCCGGAAACACGAAAATACTTTAACAAACCGCCATTTTGGTCCGCATCTAACATTTCCCACATTAAAGATTCCGCAAAATAAATTACGTTGGACACCCTGCATTCGCTTACATAGAAAATTAGGTATCATAAAGTTATGGCATTCAGTATATGTCGCTTGTATGATGTCTTCAAACCAATTTGTCTCTGACGTCACGGGTAGAACGACACCGAGTCTCGTTGTTTAATATAAATAATACGAATTTAGTATCTGTAAGGAAAAATATTCCATAAATTTAAAGTTTCAATTCAGAGCAAAGACAGATCTATATTGTTTAATGTGTCATACTACTGATTTTGTAGATGAATGCCGTTTTATGTCTATATATCAATGTTATATTGATCATAGAAAGAAAAAAACTTAAACCTTGTTATTAAACACATTCCTCTGTGTACAAACATTTATAATTTTTAAAATATGATAACAAGAATGGAGTGATAAACTTTTTTATATGTTAAAGAATCTCTTACAATTCAGAATACATGCACATATTCTAGATAAACGTTAATATTACATATGAACAGTGTATGCATTATAGATGATGTACATAGTACAAGTCTTAATAAAATGGTTTTCTATTCAGCTCGTTTTCCATAAGCCAAAACTTTCCGTTGAGTTACGATTAAATTTCGGTTTGCTGCAGTTAGGGAAAAGTCTTAAAACAAGAATAAACATGTTGCTGAATATTCTTACGCAGCACTCTGACAGAATGATCGTTTTGAAAACGTTTTTAGTTTTTGTCTTTAAATTAGCCAGTTTTTGCGTTAATGTCTGGAAACTATTGTTTTTGACACTTCTTGTTCTAAGTAACACACTTTCATACCCAAATATTTAATTCATTGTACCAAATTTTTCGAAATGATTCTCTTAAAAAAATCAGGGTTGGTCCCTATTAGTTAAGGCGGAACCATACTTATTGTCCTAATCGTAATAATTGGATAAGACTCGATTGCATAATGTTGATCCCATATTGTTAACATTTTAAACTATAATATTCTTGGCCAATTTCGATTTCATAAAGTTACAAAATGTATAAAACTACTCTCATTTCAGATGATTGGCCGAAATGTAATGAGAAGTTCTGTGTATGCGAGACTGCAAAGGGCTATAAATATGATGATGTCTCAGAGGGTTGCATATACACTGGTGAAAACCAACACGAACTAAGCAAAGATTGCAATAACTCCGCTGGAGAAATGGCAAATTTGGGATAAGCGATAACCTACAGTTATATCTAGTTACATTATGCCAGACAAAAGCCTTAATTAGCTCTCTTATAAACGACCTTGCACTCAATTAAATGCATTGTTAGTGTCACCAATTGCTTCGGAAATTGTACTTTCAATTTCAATTAATTTTCCATAAGCTCTTCTGTCATTTGCTCTATTTAAAAAAAGGATAACTACAAAAAAGATTCGAATAATCGATTATGCGAGTCGCACCTTGATAAGTCAGAGTCTTATTCCGGAACTCTGTGTACAATGGAGTTCAACGGAATTGATCTCTGTGTACATTGAAGTCGAATGGGACTGAACTCTGTGTACATTGACGTCGAATGGGACTGAACTCTGTGTACATTGAGGTCCATTGGGATTGAACTCTGTGTACATTGAGGTCCAATGGGATTGAACTTTGTGTACATTGAAGTCCAATGGGATTGAACTCTGTGTACACTGAGGTCCAATGGGATTGAACTCTGTGTACATTGAAGTCCAATGGGATTTAACTCTGTGTACATTGAGGTCCAATGGGATTTAACTCTGTGTACATTGAGGTCCAATGGGATTTCACTCTGTGTACATTGAAGTCCAATGGGATTGAACTCTGTTTACATTGAAGTCCAATGGGATTGAACTCTGTTTACATTGAGGTCCAATGGGATTGAACTCTGTGTACATTGAGGTCCAATGGGATTGAACTCTGTGTATATTGAAGTCCAATGGGATTGTACATTTAGGTCCAATGGGATTGAACTTTGTGTACATTGACATCACATGCTATTGAAGTTTGTGAACATTGATATCCCATGAGATTGAAATCACTGTACATTGAGGTTTTATCTGAATGAACTCTGTGTACATTGATATCCCATGAGATTGTGTGTTGTTGTTTTTTTGTTATGGTTATTTTGTATGTGTGTGTTTTAGAACGAAACGTGCTCTCTCTCAGTACATGGTTGTGGATGAATACACTGCATTGACCGTAACTATGCACTGTCCACATATGAGGCTTGGAATATAAACAATTCATAGTGCATACTAACAGCGTAAATGTGTATAAGGTCTCTAATCTATCAAAAGGTCTATATGAGTTTGAGCAGTATTTCTTTTTATATCTTCGGTGCAGGTTTAATTAATGTGAATGTAAATAGAGGTAATTTTGCAATCGTTCCAAATCGGCCATCTCCGCCAAGCTTCATGTTGGATTATGGATGAGGTGTTCCGATTGGTAGTTTTGTTGATTTATTTGGCTTGATTGACTTGTTGTTTTTTTCAATAAAATTTTATTAGTTTAAAATGACACAGTTGTTTGATCACACAACCACATTGTCAAAATTACGAACACTCTACAGTCAATTCATTATGTAAGGAAGTGAACTGCATTCGAAAAATAAGAGAAAAATATGGAAATAATTAAATCTATATGTAACTAGTTACCCTCAATAGTACTATGTATCTATGATGAATAATTACGTTACATTCAAAATAACTATGCATATTTATGATAAAATGATGCTACCCTCAATAATACTATGCATACCTATGATAAATAATAACGTTACTTTCAAAACAACCATGCATATTTATGATAAATAATGATGCCACCATCAATAGTGATTTGCATATCAATGATAAATAATGATAAGATTGTGTACGTAATGATCAATTGTTTAACATGGACTGTTAAGAATACTGTTGTTAACACGCAGATGATATGTATTGCAATATCATTTTTCAAGTCTTCTTCTTACGCCGATATTTAAGCTAATGCATGTTGAACTACGTTGAACTACGTATAGCGGTGTATTTAGTTCTATAGAAAACACAGTCAAAGATCGCGTTGTTTGTTCTGAGTGTCCTCCGAGGCAAATGTTTATGATACAAAACGACTATAAAGAAATAAATACACCAATATACATTTAACGTTGAAATAAATCATTTGACGTGTCTTATCGTACTTTAACTTATTTAAAAGAATAAATATAAGAATAGAATGTGTTTTACTTTTAATTTGAGGCCCCCTCCTTAAAGTTGTCCAAGTGAACTACATTTATGTTTCTGAAGTAGACGGAGATAAGCATAATACATTAACATGCACCTCTTCAGACTACAAATAGCTCATTATTTAGCCACCCCATACCCTTTCTCACATATTTTAAACCATCTATAGTTCGCTTCTGAGGAAGTTGCGCGCTCAATGCAACGCGACATTTAACCTCAAATACTGGAAAATCCCAAAATAGCTACCTTTCTATCTATATGACCCCATATTGTATGGTTACAAATGTAGCTGTACTTGTGTTTTATATCCTTGTAAATTTTTATTGCAAGCACACACACACGCACGCAATAACGCACGCACGCAATAACGCACGCACGCACGTGGCGCACACACACGCACACACACGCACACACGCACACACGCACACACACACACACACACACACACACACACACACACACACACACAGGCATAACCGTTTTTCTCCCTAGTTTTTTTTCTCTGAAATTCAGTAATCTTTCGGAGGCGACCACGTTAATATCGTTTTGGATGCAATTGTGCGGAACCTTCGACCAATCACAAACTGATATTCAGTAGACTGTGTGTGTGCTTGTGAACTTTTATTGGACGACTGCGGCAGATTCCTAAGAGTCAAGAACGTGGGCGTAACTCTTAAATTGAAATCGCATCGCGATCTACTTGCAGCTCAGTTAAATGTTATGAATTCTGACATTTAAACCGTCCAAATACATCCGAGGTTATATTTAGAGGAAAATTGCCAAGGCTCTCCAATTGGTGGGGCACAATGTACACATATAGCCATTGTTCTTCAAAACACACTTGAATAGATCACTAAACACGAACCTCCGTTTAACGTCCCGTTTGGAAGACAATTCGTGATTTAAGTTTTGAGGGGGTTTCGAACCTGCACTTCCTTGGTTGTCATACCACTGGACCTACGGACTACGGAACTGCAACGCGTAGCCCTGTGCAAGACCTGCGCGATATTGTTCTTTTGTAGATGTTCGTGCCTCTGAAAAAAATTCTTAGTAAATTTGAATGATGGGAATATCTTTTAAATTTCGATCGATATGTTTAATTAAACCTAGATATTGATATCAAGAAAGGGATATGAGCATGTCTTGTTGTTTCAGAAACAAGGCATGTCCTCTTTATATACTATAACTCAATGATATGATGGGAAAGAAGCAATACTGTCCTTGCATTCTACCAAATAGGGAAGGAACGAGGCATGGCGTTACAGGAATGTAGGGAAGGAACGAGGCATGTCAAAATAGATATGAAGGGAAGAATCGAGGCATGTGGTTTTTGTTTTTATTAACTAACTAGACAACATACATACACCACCATCAATTTACGATAGGAACTCAATCAAGGGAAGGAACAGGAGATCTACTGTTTCAATTGAATAACAATATAACGTCTTCGCGAGGTACACCCGGCAACACGACTATACGATAACAAAATTATTTTAAGGCATGTCGTCTTAGTTTGTTCTAAAATATGATTAAACCATAGCAAGATCAATACAATAACATCACTAAAAGATAACACGATGATGTCAAGGACGGAACGAGGCATGTCTTATTAGTTACTAATAATGTATTAGATTTGACCTAGGCAAGCTACTGTAATGTTCTGTGCTATGTATAATAAGAATATAAAGTAATATACCCTTGTGTATATAACGCGGTAAGTCAGACCCGAAACGGGATTTGTATAACAGTTTTATTCTGTACAACAGTTTAACAACAACTAACATCGTTCTTGAAATGCATAAGTATAACGCGTGAATATTATTCGCTGACTACTAGCTGGTAGGCGGAGCTTATCAGATTATGCACAGCCTATGCGAGACCACTAAAGAAACACATATCAACACCTCAAATAGATAACTCACTTATTTCAAAGGAAGGAACTGAGAATCGCCCTACAGTTTACATAAAGATATAAGTTTATACATAGGTAAAATTAAATGTTATTTCGATTGGTCAGAGGCGAAGATGTGCTAATACCACGCGCCAAATAGTTTAAAGCGGGTTTTACCTAGTAGGGGAAAACTTAAAAAAAGAAGAAATAGGTGATGTTTTAAAGTTTGTGCTGAATGTCGTTTGTCAATATTGCACGTAGTAATAAATAACGTCCAAACCTTGGTCGGACGTCAACTAGCTCCAAGTTTCCAACTGGAAGAATTACACCGACAAAAATTATTCAGACGTTCTTTGAATAGAAATAAAACTTTTTTCTAATCAAATATTAAGTGGTTTTTATCATTCATGAAAGTAAAAAAGTAAAGTTGCGTACTAAAACTCGCGGATTGGCACTCAAATAGGTATTTTGTTCCGTCTTCGGTGTTATAGAGGCGTAAACTAGATGCGTTAGTAGTCTTAACGAGATATGTTTTTTTAGCGAGACACAAAGCAGTTTTAACGAGTTTCTAAGACGTGTTTACGAGAAAATAATACATATCACACCTCCATGCCCTAGTGTCAGATAAATCATGTAATGTATTTCGGTTAAATCAAGGTCTCATTCAAAATGACTGAACGAAAAAACACTCCTTTTCTCGACGCTCACTGAAAAAGTTGGGGTATCAAGTACGACTCGGCTTCGGCGGCGTCACCGTGACTGGAGAGGGGACGTACAGCACGCTTCGTCCTGGTTGGCACCACCGTTATTTAAGAGGGAGCGCCTCCGTCTGGGCGGTATCACCATCGCTGGAGTGGGGACGTAAAGTACGCCTCGGCCTTGGTGGCGACACCGTTACTGGAGCGATCAAGTCTTGCCTGCAACAGAAAGAGCGGCGTCCGTGAAACTGGCGAAGGGACACTCAGATCTAATGTGTACAGTATTGATTTGTTAAATGCGTGGAAGTTGAAGATGGAAAACTGCTTGTAACAAGACTATCTTTTTTCTGGTGTACAGTGTGATTCGAGGGGTGAATGCGAAAAGGTTCTAAGTGACATTAAATAAAGAAGCAGATAGAACCTTTTCGCTTTCACCCCTCGGATTGAAAATTAAATAAGGGAAATAAACCCTCTGACACCACCACATTGTCAACAACAGTATTGCCGTTATTTGAAAAATGAGTGTGACTGCAGAAAACCAGATAGACCAAACAATTGAACTCCCAGTGCATGAACATAATTTCAATATATTTATAAAATAATAACCTGTTGCCAAAATTCAGCATAACATATTGTTATAAGGAACACGTTACTATACGTGTATAGTAAACCGTTTTCTTGATCTTTCTAAAAATACCATACACATACTAATAATACCTTTTTATAACCGTTGTAATCACGATTAGGATTAAACTTTGATCACAATCATGACACTAGTTGGGCACCACTGTCACCCCTACCAGTTATTCACCCACATTATAAAATTGTTATCCAAGCAATGTCTCCTCTTTGGTCACTCACTATTACATACCGTACATGTCCCAATTCGTCGAATCTCCTTAAACTGTTTCGATTGCATGAAACCTACCTCATTAATAGTTTAAAGACTTTAAATATGAATTATCAGTATGAAAATCACTTTTAACTTTTTTTTTATTTAGCAAATAAAAATTATTTAAGTATTTTGGATAAGTGGTATACGCTACTCAATCGTGTTAAAGCTACACTCTCACATATTTACAATTTTTACAAATTTTGTATTTTTTTGTATTGGAAAGAGCATTTTTTGCGTAAATATCTGCAAACCAATGATATAAGATTGTCGACAAAAAATCCGATCGTAGATTTTCATATTTCCGTTCGAAAATTAATGTTTTATGGCTTAAACCGTTTAAGAAAAATGCATAAAACATCAAATTTATAACTTAAATATAAATATCTGCAATCTAATTTTTGACAGCAATCTTATATAACTGGGTTCAATGGACTTTCGCATAAATCGGCTCGTTCCAAGACAAAAAAAGTTGTCAAAACGATCGATATGTGAGGTTGCAGCTTTAAGACAAAGACATTTCGAGAAACCTGGGTCTTTCAGGGGAGTGATAATGGGACGCTTGTTGCCAATATGGTCGTTTATTTTATCAGATTATGTTATCTCTTTGTTGTGGTTATATATATATTTATCCAAAGTTTCTTACTAGCTTGACATGTTCTGTATTATGGTTATATCGAATGTTCGTTATCTCGAAGTCTCGAGGTCTAGACGACTCAGATATAACTAGTTTCGGATGAACTTGGAAAAAAATAAACAACAACAAATAAAACGAATTTAAATGAATTTGGAATCAGTCATATTTTTGCTCCAAAGGGTTTATATTCCATCACGTTTATGATTATCAGTTTTAAGCTTCACTATTTAGTCATAACTTTCCATACATTTGCAAAGTATTGGCTATTTTTCTTATGCATAATGCAATATGTTGTATGTCTGAATATTCAAACACATGGTACCGTATTGCAATAAAAAATCGCTATCAGTTTCATCATATTATATAATATTCCTACGCACAAATCTGCTTCACACTGCACAATGGCCTACGTGTGCATCCGGAAATTCAATGTTGTATATGCGCGCGCATCAGGAAACGACAGATTTTTGAGCGTGCATTGGATGCTTTGAATGCCAACCAGCCCAAAGGATTATTTTTTTATGTTCAGTATATAACGTTGGACAGCAAGATCATTTTGGATATTTCGTTTGGCGGGAGAAAAGTGTTGTACTCGGATTTAACGTAGGCACTTTAAAATGTTGAGGATATTTCTCGTAAGTCTGAATTAATTCATTATATAAATAAAATCATTTACTAAATTGTAAATACGGTGTTCTAAATCCTCAGATTGAATCACAATGTAATATTCGTTGTCGTATATATAAGTTTTCGAGGAAAATGGAATTAAGTTGTGGTTAAATATTAACATCAAGACTTAGCATAAAAATATTATTTGTAAGGACTTAACCTGTAGCCAGTCCATTTCGACTACAAAGCTAGTATTTAAAAACATTTTTTTTTATAAAACATTAAGTGCAAATAAAAGTTTTCAGTTTATCTAATTTCTTTTAGTTCGATTGTGGCAAATATATTAATATATGTTTTCGACTTACATAGTACATAGTACTAATACTATATGCCATGCGTTTCCGGAGCGGATAGAAAAATCCGACAGGATGTCAACTGCGCTGCTACGCGGCGTGCGCGAGGATCGGATATTTCTATTTGGACCGGACATACTTGATTAATATCTAACATACCTTAATTTACTTTTTTGTGTAAAAATAAACAAAGAAAAGTGTATTATATCATTTCACCCAAAAAGCTTGAGCGAGGGTTTTCACTGACTGTGACTGTAATTTTAATTCGCACACTTCAGTATCACGTTTTTCAGGGTATATTTTTGTAAAGTAAATGTTTCTGGTACTCATCTATTGAAATCTCATAATAGTCACCACTTAAAAGAGGTTTTCTTGTATACATTTCTAGTTTAGATGTAGATGGAAATTATTATTTTAGGACGTTCAAAGAATGCCATTAAGGCCCTAAATCGCTCAACTATTCGCAAACCATTTTGAATTATAAAGGAAAAAATAACGAAACATATCCGAATGTTATTGAGTTCCAAGTTAAACCTTAAAGGGGCTATACTACGTATGATGAAATAGCGAAAAAAAAAAAGAAGAAAATTGTCGAAAACTGAAATAAACTTGTTATCGTTGTGTAAAATACATTGGAACCTACTGACTGAAGTACCGCATAATTTACAATTAATTTATTTTTCGCAGTTTCTTTGATATTTCTCCATAAAAAAAGATACTAGGTATGTCTACCTAGTAAAATTCATTCCTTACGCGTGATTGGCTAGTCGATGTTATCACGTGATATAACCAAGTTAGGTGTATAGGTGAAATATTCCAACCTTTAAGAGTAAACCTTCGTAGCACAGTGAATGCAACAATGGACTGCACTTTTGGCGACCCCGGTTCGAACCCGGTCTACGACTCGATTTGTTTATTTTTTACATTTTGGTATTTGTTTTACAATTATGATATCAAAGAGTAAACCATTTTATCAAATAATTGTCCTGAGATTCGTTACAGAAAAACTTTTTTGGTGCCAATCTGGTGTACAGTCCCTTTAAGGACTGATCTGTTCTGATCTGTTATGTTCTTAAAAAGAGTGTGATGTATCCACTGTGGTTCGAAGGCTTAGCCTTAATCGTTGGAATATTTAATATATATACCTTACTTACTTGCTTACTTATCTCGTGAGAATATCGACTAGCCAATCGAACATAAGAATAAATTCTACTAGGTAGACATACCTAGTAGTCTTTGTTAATGTAAAAATACGAAAAATCTGCGAAAAAATATCTGTAAACTATGTGGTATTAGTTAGTTTCAATGCATTGTACAAATTGATACCAAGTTCATGTCAGTTTTCGACAATTTTCTTCCTTTTTTCGCTTTTTCATCATACGGTGTATAGCCCCTTTAAGGACAGTAGTTTCCGTAGATTGCTCAAAACTCTTACCTGGGTTTGAAATAGGCCCGCTTTCGCCGACCAATCAGGTCGCAATATAACATATAGTATACATTGCTATAACTGATGTGTTTCAGTGTACACAAAAAGTGATTTGATGCAATATGAAAACAGAACGTCGATAGAAATTTCGGACATTTTCAGCCGCATATCTGTGGTTTTTCCATATTCAATATTGCCCATAAATGACAAGCCTAATAAGTACGTATACGCAAAATCGCAATATGAACTAAGGCAATGACTCTACGGACTTGATTTTGTTGACGGACACGTTATTCTAGAACACCGGATAGGCATTTCCGGAGAATTCAGCCGTGCTGGAAAACTCCATCTGGCATCCCCCCATGCCAGATGAGTCACGCGCTGTGACGTAATACTTTTCAATTATTTTATCTTACATTTTATGTAACCATAACTATGAGATTTCAATAGATGAGTTCCATAACTATTTACTTTACAAAAACACACCTTCAATACAAAACAAAATAACCCTTAAAAGACGTGATACTGAAGGCACTTCTTGACGTATGCGTTGGATATAAAATTACTGCGCGTCATGAGGTCAGCTAACATCATCGCACGTGCTTTTTGGTGAAATTTACAAAACTGTGCTTTTCTATGCATTTTTAAAAAAAAATGTAATACAAGGTGTGCTAGAAAAAATATCTATCATGTGTGTCCGTTTCGGATCGAAAAATTCGACCCTCGCGCACGCTGCGTAGCCGGTAACTCGGCAAGCCTGGTTACCTAGAGACGCAGGTGCCCTCGGGTCGGATTTGTCGATCCGGAACGAAAACACATGACATATATTATAATGGTTGAAGATTACTCAATAATTAGGTAAATCATTTTAGGAGTGAAAGGGAAATGTTTGCCATATATGTAGATGTGACTTGTAAGTATTTGTTACAAGGACACACTTCATATACTAGACAGTGTTTAGTAAAGATGTGCCACCGAACATCTGATATATGGTTAGTCCCTAAGTCATTTGCCCCTAAACCCTCTAGAACATTAACTATCCGGACTTGTCCGTGAGCTCATATTTACATAGCCGGTAAGAGTACTTTCATGATATTGCACTTGCGCTCGATAGCTTTTTAAACATATGATATTAGCTCCTTCACGATTTGGCACAGATGGACAAAAGTCTCTCCATTATTTAGCGCATATGGACTAACTAGGCATCACGTTTCTGTGCACATCACGTTTTAACGTTTCGTCATTGTTATCATAATTATATAAAGTGTTTTAAACCTAAATCGACAAAACCAAACACTTTCTCGAAAATTACAGTATTCTATTGGAACAAGTTTGAACACGATGTTTTATGTTTAAACAACAGGTCCTTGCTCTCCTGGCAGTTGTTCGATGTAGAATTGGGGGTGGAATTTTTCATACTGATTACTACTACGAAGGGGAATCTGAATCTAGCGAATCTTCAAGCGAACCTTCAAGCGAATCCTCCAGTGAGACCTCTAGTGAAACCTCTTCATCCTGCTCGTGTACCCGTAAGTAGAAATAGTCAACGGTCGTCTATTTGTTGTAGTCGAAAAGGGGAATTTCGCATGACTTTTTCAGACTTTCAATTATTGAAGTCAGAGTTTTCTGCCTTGCATTATTCATGTCAAATATAAATACATATATCTACACTGTATATACATATAAAATAATATATATATTAATTGCAATGGCATGTTTTTCATATTGCTTTATTCATGTACAAGCATGTTGACCGGCCTTTGATTAGTGATAAAAGTTATCTATCATGTTATATTTATTCTAGGTTATATCATACTATCTTTGTATTGTATAATGCATGCAATATATAACAAAAAGTATCTTTTAATTGCCGAGTATTTCGTTATTGCTTATAAGTGTTTTCTGTGTGTAGCCAGAAGGGGCGGTTCCCGAATTTGATGTTAGAGCGTGCGTATCTCAGGGGAGGAAGTGTTCCGAACCGATATTTATTTTGTTTAAATTGTGGATCTGTGATGAGTTCCCCAAGACCATTTTAACAATTTCTTGTTCGAAATGGTGCATTTTTTGCGTATTTTATTACATTTTTCTTCTATATTGAAATAATTTTTTTTTGGATAATTTAAAACAGCGCGGACGCCGGATGCCCCCCCCCCAAAAAAAAAAAACAACAACAAAAAACGCACCACCCCTGGGACCCGCTAGTGAGCTGTTTTTTATATTTGATATGCATAATTAAATATTTGTCTACATTTTCTTGTGAATAACTTGACTGAATTCGATTATCGATAAAGCCATGCTTAGCATGTGCGTATTGTCTTTGGACACATGTGTACCAATAAGAATTAAAGGGGCGCAACAGGAGTAACAATTCAATAATGCATCTGTATTTGTAAAGGGGCACAAAATACTTGATGCAAATATTTGTTGTTGATTTTTAACTTTAATTCATTTAGATGTTTTACTCATTGGACGTATATGGTGAAAAAACAAAACAACGTAATAATGATTTGTGTCCAGATAAAAAAACAACATAATAATGATTTGTGTCCAGATAAAACAACAACATAATGATGACTTGTGTCCAGATAAAAATAAGCAACATAATGATGATTTGTGTCCAGATAAAAAAAACAACATAATAATGATTTGTGTCCAGATAAAAAACAACATAATGATGATTGATGTCCAGATAAAAAAAACATAATGATGATTTGTGTCCAGATAAAAACAACAACATAATGATGATTTGTGTTCAGATAAAAAAAACAACATATTGATGATTTGTGTCCAGATAAAAACAACAACATAATGATGATTTGTGTTCAGATAAAAAAACAACATAATGATGACTTGTGTCCAGATAAAAATAAACAACATAATGATGATTTGTGTCCAGATAAAAAAACAACATAATGATGACTTGTGTCCAGATAAAATAAACAACATAATAATGATTTTTGTCCCGATAAAAGAAAACAACAATAATATTATGGCGCATTTTAAGGGGGGAATTTGTGGACATGTCAAATCATAATTATTAAAATACTTATAAAAGACTAAAGTTTTTAACTGTATAAAAGAGTGTTGGGTATTCCCTATATGTAATGGTTTAGAAATTGCTTTTGTTATGTTGTCAACTATGGCGGTTTGGTATCCATGCGTGCGTGAGTTCCTGCGTCCTTCTGAAAAAATATTGTCCCACCTGTAACTTTTGTGGGATTTTGGTTTGCACCAACGGAAGAAAGCGTACCTTTCATGTATAGGAGCAAATTTGTACATTTCTGTTGCATAAGCGTGCCATTGACATTGTTGGAATATATATGAATTCATTCCTTCCTTCTACAATATCTGCATGGAATTCTCTTCCAGTTGACGCAAAGGCTATAAACAATATCGTTGGTTTTAAATCATACCTCTATTCTGACAAGCCCAAAACACTTAGAATATTTTATTACGGGAAACGCCGGCTTCAAGTCCTGCACACTCGCCTACGCAACGAGTGTAGTTCCCTGAATCACCATCTCTATGTTAAAAATATTGTTCCCTCACCATTTTGCATGTGTGGAAGACAGGAGACTACATACCACTATCTCTTTATTTGTCCTCTCTTTACTGAACAAAGGCAAAATATGTTTAATACTGTTCAATCTCTAACTGAGGTTACCCTCCGTTCCTTAATATATGGTGATGACACACTGACTGAAGAGCAAAATAGTACTCTGTTTGATGCAGTTCATCGTTTTATTTATTTATCAAAAAGATTTGAAAGCCAGTGATCGACTCAAACCACCAACACTCACACATCTTTTACTTTGCATCTCCTTCTTTTCTTATTCGTTCTTTCTCATTCTATATTTTTCTACTTCAATACAGTTGATTAATTTAGAATAAAGTTGTTGTTTTTTCTACAATAAAGGTTATTGCATTTAAAGTCTCTCATTCAATTGCCTAAATTTTAAACATTATTTAATATGAGCTTGACTGTTCTATGATTATAACTTCATCACTAGTATCCGCCTCAAATGCTAATTGTAATTTATCATAACAGGGAAAGGAACTCTATTAGTTTATTTCTACCGTTCCAATCCTAAAATTTGATTATGTATTTGTATTGAAATGTTGCTCAATAAAATATGTTTAAACCAACATTGTTGGAGTCTCGCCGACGAACATCTCGTACCAATAATGTTTGGAGTATAAATCAGAAGACATCAAAATCTAAATGAGTGCAATGTGCGGATCGAGCGTATGGCATACATTAGGTAATCTAACTGTATTAGAATACAACAACGTTGGCTGACATTTTTTTCCATACAAAATCGGATGCAGGGAATGTGTATCGGATAATAAATGGTAGTAGTGGGGTCGTTAAACTCTCGCGAAAGTTGAATTCTATATGATTAAGCCTAGTTAGTTATGACTGACTATCTGAAATTTTATTGACGGAAAATGTATGTTGTGTTCTTAATGCAGACAGAAAACAACAACAACCACATTCACCTGTAACTATAATGTGTTAGACAAACTACCGCATTAACACTCTTTCCGTTTTTAATTATCCATTTAATGTAGACTCGTCGTCGGCACTAAAAGAGATGCGAAATATTAAATATTAGGGTCTGTCGTTCTAGGGGCGTACGGGGGCATGCTCCCCTCGAAAATTTTAATTAGAGGATGCGCCTAGGAACGCTTTCCTGCAAAATTCAGGCTAAAGAGATCACATTTAAAAAATAATTTTCAAGCCTTCATTCTTGGCATTCCAGAAGTAGAATGGTGGCCTCTTTTTTGAATATCTTTTTTATACTTGTACCATTGATTTACTGAAAGGAAACATTTTAATTTATTAACATCATACAACAACAGACAGACAAATTGATGTACATATTAAATTGCGTGTTCAACACATAACGTTATAGACATATTTGCAACAATATTTTAGATATGTTTCAACACCAGAGATCTGCATAAAATAGTTACATTTTAATTTGTAAATAAATTTCAAGTTCTTAAATGCAAATTAAAAAAAAAACAACCGTTACGTTACCTAATCAGTGAATTAATTTTGCTTAAAGTAAAGCGGAGGCCACGTTAGCAATTGTGAAAATAGATTATGTTATACAAATGATAATTTATATATGATACCTTATTAGACTTTCAGTGACCCCGGCACCCCCCCCCCCCCCGCCCTTACTACGTACCTGTTTTATTTAAACGCATTTTATCAATCCTAATGTTGTGGTATTTATTTATTACTGTAACCATGACGTTTGTGTTTGCCTATATTTTAGCGGTTGACGTCGGCAAGTGTTGTGACGACTGCCCATACTGTAAAGATGAAAATGCCGTATGTGACATATACGGACATGCTAAAATGTGCATCTGCAAGGATGACTTCATATTCGACTACGGATGCATGAAGTGTGTTCCTGGTTAGTTAATGTTTTCATTGCTTAAATTACATATTCATAATTATTACTGAGGTATTTCGAAGTTATTGGATTTGGATATAGGTAGTTGGTGGTGGTTTCCGCTAAATGCATTTAGTTCAAATCCATGAGTATATTATACATATCTACTTGTGGCATTATAATTTCCTTTCCATTTTTAACAATCTAATCATGTATCGGTACCAGAAAAGGCTTTTTTGGACATAACGCACATTAAGTTCCCGATACAAATGAAATAACATTAAACGAAAATCGATATAAAATTAGTTCAACAAAACATAGCAGTATATTTGATTTAATTTTTAGCAAGACTATTCAAAGAATAAGGAGGATATGTTACTCGCCCCGGCGTCGGCGTAGGCGTCCGGTTAACGTTTAAGGGCAAGTTGGTATTTTCATTCATTACTCCAGTACCCTTCATACAATTTACTTGAATCTTCACACAATTCTTGAGGACAATCACAAAATGAGTTTATAAAACTCCATATTATCCTAAATACAAATAATAGCTCCTGATTGATGAAGGAACTTGGGTTAATGTTGAAGGGCAAGTTGAACATTTTACTTTTTACTTCTTTACCTTTCTTTCAACGGATCTAATTTTTCGCACAGTCTTTAAGGGCCACTGCACTATAAAGTTATATAACTTCATTTTTAACCGAATTATGGCCCTTGATTGATTTTTTATTGTGTTTCATTTCTTTTTATAAGGGCCCAGGTGAAACCTGGTTATTAGACTGATGTATGCCGAAGTGTGGGCAGGCCCGCGTCAGGGTGCAATCAAACTGACCTATTGTATAATATAAATTTAGTTAGGTTTGGAAATTGGTGACCAAACTAAAGGAAATGTTTTTGTATACCTTTCATGGGATCAAGGTCAAGGACACTGTTACAAAAACATAAAAGTGTTTTGTACTGAATAAATTTAGTTAGTGTTGACATACTGCAACCAAACATGGTATATAGGAAAAGATTACAGGGACCTGTCATAGGACTGTGTTTGGGACTCCGAGAGTCATGGTGAAGGTCAATGTCACTGCTACTAAAAATGAAAAATCGTTGGTACTGAATAACTTTAATTAGGGTTGACATATTTTTCGACCATACTTTGTTTATAGCTTATGGATTTATTTAATGAGTTTGCGTTTGGGTCCCATAGGGACAAGGTCAAGGTCAAGATCACTGATAATGAAAACATTTTCCGAAACAGTACTTTATGGAAATAAGACATACATATGTTCTTTCATATAACATACTTGGTATATTTCGACCATTTAACTAAGTTCACTGCTAGAGCAGTGCAGGCATAAGGGAGAAAACCACACTTATGTATTTTATATCTAAATTCACTCCCTGTGGTATATTTTTATAGAACTATTATATCATATTGCTCCATTGAGGTCAAACCCAGAACTGCAAGGAATTTACCAGTTTATAGGAGTTCTCCCTTTTATATGCGCGTTTTATACGTGTGTTTAACTGCTATTATACGCAAAGTCTTTCATACACTTACATGAACTTATTTTGTAAAACAAGCATTATTACAGGTATGTTTCACAGTCTGATTTTCATTGAAATATTGTACTTTCGAGTAGGATGTTGAACTCCACATGGACTCAGTTTAATTTTTGTGGTCTATAACAAAAGACCTGAGCTAAAGCCCAAGCCTGTTTAAGAGATAAGCTTGGTGTCGTACCTCATGATAGTGCTACCATTTCTAACATACATATAATAAGTATAAATGAATTAATTACTTATTCGGTGATTCTCAAGAAAGTTTAACTAGCGTCACATATATGAAGAACAGAGTTTATAGAGTGAAATACAGGATACTCGTAAAATATTTACTGCAATGGGAGATTTGTCCCTTCAGCCAGCCTAAGTCAATCTTGAGAACACTTTAAGCTGGTAGTATGGCATGCATATGCGCATGCGTACGAAAGCAATAAAACATGTCATATATTATTGTTAATTCATAGTCAATGGTCTTTTCTGAAGACATTATTTTCAAAATTGTCTGTAAAGACATATAGTGATAACAAGCCCCGTCCCTCGCATTCATGCAATCGAGAATCAAACTGGCGTGAAGTAATTTGCCAGTGTCACCTTATGAACACTACTGTGAAAATATTTTGAAATCGTGAATTTTGTTTCTGCAGAGAAAATGTATTATATAGACATATAGTGCAAAGTAACTCTGTCCCCAGCGCCCATGCTTTTTAACAATTCAATATGGGGGTAAGAGTTTAATAGAGGATCATTTCAGTGTGATAGTTTTAATATCAGGGCAGCGGATTCCGGGGAAAAGATTTTCAAAGTGTTCATATAGACATATAATGAAAAAGAGTCACGCCCCTGGCGGCCATGAATACGAATCACCATGAGGTGAAAAACTTGATAGAGGACCATTCTGTTCAATTATGTTAAAACTCAAGATTTATATAGAGATATAGTGAAAAGTTCGGACGTCGATGTTTCCGTTATGATTAAAGTGACACTCTTATTTAAAATCAATACATACACATGTAAAACAAACATCATTTTTGAGTGTTAAACCTTTAACTAATTACTAAATAATGCATTTATGGAAAATATTAATTTCTGATAACAAGATTGTAACCATGTATTTCATAGCTGAAAACGCAAAAATATAAAATAATTGGTGAATGCTAAAAGTCTTACAGTGATTTACTATCGTCGTATTAGGTTTTCTGTACCTTTCTATCAAATAAAGCTCAGTATCCTTCATAATAACCATAATTATTGTCATTTATAAACTATAAACCAAAAGTGAAAGTAAAATACGCAGTAAATAATTGAATATTTTAAAGTCAAAATAATGCTATTGTTGTTGTTGTTTTTGTTGTGTTTATTATGATGTGCCCGCGCCCTTTAATGGTTGCATTATGACTTGACCCCGTCTCATCCCCAAGTGTGACTTAAACAAAATTGTGTAGCCAAAGGGGGATCTTTACCCCCGCCGGTTGAAGGGATATTCGCCAAAAGAGTAATTGTGTACCCAAAATGCCGCGAGACCTGCGATTAATGACATATAGAGTGGTCCAACAGCTCTGACTATTAGATATGATTTCATTTCTCTAGTCTTAACTAGTTGTAATTAAGAAATTTGGTATTACATGTATCTTAAAAACCAATAACTTGTAAGAATGGTATGTCTTAAAGGATAAGAAAGACTCGCGGTAAATCCTCTCTGTCTATACCAGATAATGGACCCTTAACTACGGAAACGGCACATACGACGCCGACGACACCGCAGACGACGACACCGCAGACGCCGACACCGGAGACGACAACACCTGGATCGTGCAGTAAGTGTCATGTCACCTTTTTAATATAAAGTGACACGTTCACGTTTTATTAGGTGAGATATATCATATCGCTTCCATTCTGGTTGCTTGGTCCGCCCCTAAGATAGCATAAAACGAAAAGTAATTGCTGTACTCGATAATAGTGCAACACAATATAGTTAATAATAACTTCGTAATACTGTTATGGTGAGCTTTGCTTTTGCGGTTGTTTATGGAGCACCAAAACAACCAAATTCTATGCAACGGTAAGTTAGCTTAAAGCGCCTCTTATGCTCCCGTGTTTAGACTTGATGCCTCGTGGAAAGCGCCTTTTTGGTTTCAGGTCGTTGCACTGAAAATAATCGTGTTAAAATATCAAGATTTTCTTAATGCGGGGCTTAAACTTTCTCGCTCCATTTCCATTTGTTAACTTTATCTTTATTAAATCGGAACGTGCTTTATTGATTCAGGTCGTTGTTGTGTAATACGCTCTACTGTTGTACCGGAACACAGCGCCTTTTCTTCAGCAACTTACACCTGATATACTGCTGCGTTAAATTGCATTGTATTTTTGCGGCCTGTAGTTCAATTATTGTATTTGTTGTTTTTTAAACATGACGAATATATAAAAAAGTTGCTTGTGATGGAAAAGTGTTGGTAAAATGTCTTGCAGTAGAGTGTGTCTTGCAGAAGGGTTATTTGAGAGATTTCGGTTTACAAACTAAAACCACGACGTTGACCTTTTTGTACGCGTACCTTAATTGATGTTTCTTCATAAAAAAAAAATGCCTAAAAACGCAATATGACTGAGGAATGGCATTATTTTTCTTTTTTCATTTTTAGGTAACGTACGCTTACATAATACATTTATGACAATGGCCCATTGTTCAGAACCTTGTTAAAGTGAACAACGTGATAAACGACATTATTGTTAACTTTGAAATGTGAAATAGTTGATGATGTGCTCACATATTTAAATATAAACAAGTACAGCTGAAACAGCTGTCTCAAATCTTAACAAGAATGATTTCAACAATATAGTTAAATTAAAAAATATTTGTAAGCAATCGGCCAAGTGTCTGCGAAAATGAGACCTTTGGAGATATTTACATCAACTCCGAAAAACAATATGAACAAGCGAAATGATCAAAATTTAAACACTGTTCAAAATTGATTTTTTGTTAATTTCCAAAAAATATTTATAAAAAACAACACTAATCGATTTCCTGCGTATAAGGCACTATATCTTGCAAACATGAACATCTCGCTTTAACCTCACCAGGACTCATTTTCACTGATGACAATTAATTTTGAAAAATCAGTATTTGTCTTGTCTTACAGTCAGATATCGAGAGGTATGCCAAGCCGATCCCGACAGCTGTTGTGTACATGACGGTCTTAAATGTATTGCTGGGACATGCGAGTGTAGTAATCCGGGCATGATATATGACAGCTTTGAGGAGAAATGCTGTAAGTCAGAATAGCGTTGCAACAGTGTATTTATTCATTTTCTGGTACATACACTTATGTATTATAACTAAGTGATTCTTGAAAAAAAGATATAGTTAAAAGGTATAGTATCAAACGAGTAGTCATACTTTCATCCAAAGTGTAGTCATTCATTATCTGGTACTTCGAAATCAGTGCTGTTATAGATTTTCATCCAAAGTGTAATCATTTATTATCTGGTACTTCGGAATCAGTGCTGCTAAAGATTTTCATCCATAGTGTAGTCATCCATTATCTGGTTATTCGTAATCAGTGCTGCTATAGATTTTCATCCAAAGTGTAGTCATTCATTATCTGGTACTTTGGAATCAGTGCTGCTATAGATTTTGATCCAAAGTGTAATCATTCATTATCTGGTACTTCGAAATAAGTGCTGTTATAGATTTTCATCAAAAGTGTAGTCATTCATTATCTGGTACTTCGAAATCAGTGCTGTCATAGATTTTCATCGAAAGTGTAGTCATTCATTATCTGGTACTATGAAATCAGTGCTGTTATAGATTTTCGTACAAAGATGGTACTCATCTTACTATATTTGGTCGTACGTGCATTGATAACAGGGGCGTACCTTAAGCATTTAGAACTGTACGCCCTGACGTTTGAGCAAGGTGTCGATATGTGAAGGTCTTTTATTAGTTGGTTCTCGATACTTTATATGGGGTGGGGGTTTGAGCGGGAGGGGAATACACTAACGAATTTGTTTTTGCAAAGTGTTCTCTAGATCCTAGACGACATCATTCACTTATATTGCACCAAACATTAACCACACACCCTTAACCTTCGGTTGTTATTCCTGATTTCGAGATATAATGTCTTTCCATTTCATGGGCGCCATAATTGTTTTGAACGCCACGGCGTACTGCCGTATGCCTAGGTACGCCCCTGGATATGACATATCAATAATATTAAGACTTTAGGTGTTGCAGATGCGTTGTTAAAAATGGCCGATACTATTAAAACTTAAGTGATATCTTACAGGTGGAGATGATCTAGGAGATCCCTAGTTCAACAAATATGCGATACTTGGTTGTATGTGCGTTGTTTAGCCGGGCCAATACTATTAAGATTTAAGTGTTATCTTGCAGGTCGAGATGATCTAGGAGATCCCTAGTTCAACCAATATGCGATACTTGGTCGTACGTGCGTTGTTTAGCCGGGCCTATGATATTAAGGCTTTAATGCTATCTTGCAGGTGGAGATGAGCTAGGAGATTCTTGCTTCTGGCAAAGTTCGATATTTCGTCGTACGTGCGTTATTAAGACGGGCATATAACATTGAGGCTTAAGTGTTATGTTTTGCAGGCGAATATGAGCTAGGAGATCTCTACTTCAACCAAATTTCGGAATTTGGTCGTACGTGCGTTTTTTAAGACGGGCCTATAATATTAAGGCTTAAGTGGTATGTTGCAGGCGGAGATGAGAGAGGAGATCTCTGCTACAATCCAAGTGCGATATTTGGTCGTACGTGCGTTGTTGAGCCGGGCCTATAATAGTAAGGCTTAAGTGTTATGTTGCAGGTGGAGATGAGCTAGGAGATTTCTGCTTCAACCAAAGTGCAATGTTCGGTCGTACGTGCGTTGTTTAGCCGGGCCTATAATATTAAGGCTTAAGTGCTATGTTGCATGCGGAGATGAGCTAGGAGATCCCTGCTACAATCAAAGTGCGATATTTGGTCGTGCGTGTGTTGTTTAGCCGGGCCTATAATATCAAGGCTTAAGTGTTATGTTTCAGGCAGAGATGAGCTAGGAAATATTTGATTCAACCGAAGTGCAATGTTTGGTCGTACGTGCGTTGTTTAGCCGGGCCTATAATATCAAGGCTTAAGTGGTATGTTTTAGGCGGAGATGAACTAGGTGCTTCAAACATAGTGCTACATTTGGTCGTACGTGCGTCAATACGACGGGTCCATAATAATAAGTGGAAAGTGATATGTTGCAGGTGGAGATGAACTAGGGCATTTTTGCTTTAACCAAAGTGTAATATTTGATCGTACGTACGTTGATACGACGAGTCCATAACGTTAAGTTTATAATGTTATTGTCTTTACGCTTCCGATGGAGATCTTGCTTCACCAAAATGCGATATTTGGTCATACGTGGGATGTTTAGACCGGTCAATATACAATTACATCTTACATGGTAAAATGCGATACTTGGTCGTACGTGCGTTGTTTAGCCGGGCCTATGATATTAAGGCTTAAATGCTATCTTGCAGGTGGAGATGAGCTAGGAGACCCTTGCTTGGGTCGAAATCCAACATTTGGTCGTACGTGTGTTGACAAGACGGGTCAAGAATATTAAGTGTTATACTGTTGTTGTTGTTACGCTGCAGGTGGACATAAGCTGGGCGAAACTTGTTGCTTAAAAAAGGGCTATGACGAATGTAATATGCTCGGAGATTTCAACAGCATATGCGACCCGAACAATAGCACGTGTGTTTGTTCGTTTGACACAACTCCAACAAATGGTTTTTGCAGTAAGAAACATAAGACATTTAAAAAAAAAGAAAATTTCTCTGATAATTACGATAAACTTATATTTAGTTAAATCAAGATTAAGTTTTCGAGAAAAGGACACCGCAAGAAACACATAAGGTTACAAGACAAAATAGACACAGTACACAAATATTTAAATATCGATATCAATAACTGTTGAGGTTACAGCCCTGAAACAATATTTGCCCTAGAAGTTCTTTTATTAAAAAATGATTAATGATGCTTACCAATATAACAGAATCCTTTTTTTAAATAGAGTTAAACATTTAAAAATTTGTATCATGCCATGCTTATATGTGGAAAAATTGAAAAGTGACTTAAGTATTGTTGTTATAAAGGGGCCAGATGAATCAGGCGAACAGCGCGGCACTTATAATTTATTTTACTGTATAGTTTATGGAAATAAAAGTATGGAATTTAAATAGAGCCCGATCGAATACATATTTCTACAAGAAATTTATTAAAAAAATGAAATAAATAATAATTGTAATCAAAACGCGATTTAAGAAGAACTACTTGACGTCATCATTGAACGTAAATTAGTACCCGTTATGACGTTAGTAAACAATGTCGCACGCGCTATTTGATGAAATGTACAAAAATGCGTTTTTCTACACCATGTTTTACAAAAAAAGTATAAATTAAAGTATGTAATTATGTGTTTCCGGTCCGGATCGTAAAATCGGACCCTCGGGACCGTCATGGTTCGTAACCGGCTCACGCGCGTGCCCTCGGGTCCGTTTTTTTTTATCCGGACCGGAAACACATCATATATTAATAAGCCCGGTATCGTCTTTTAGAAGGAAGATGGACAAGTTTTAACAAATGTTACGGGCTTCACCTTAATGATCTTTATCATCAGCATCGCCAAGTCGATAACCCAGCCTTTATTCTCATTACAGTGTAAACAGTCGGAAACGGGCAAGGCTAGCCAGGCGCATGATGTGAACAAATTGGTTTGATGACATCACACTGGCGACACATACTGAATTTCACAGTTTAACGTTATGATACTTAATAATAATTAATTTGCTATGTAAGCAGGGATATAACTCTGTGTACATTGAGGTCCAATCAGACTGAACTCTGTGTACATTGTGGTCCAATACGATTGAACTCTGTGTACATTGAGGTCCGATGTGATTAAAGTATGTGTACATTGAAGTTCCATGGGATTAAAGTATGTGTACATTGACGTTCCATGGGATGGAACTCTATGTTCATTGATATCACATTAGTTTGAAGTCTGTGTACATTGACGTTCAATAGGATGGAACTCTATGTTCATTGATATCACATTAGTTTGAAGTCTGTGTACATTGAAGTTCCATTGGATTGAGCTCTGTGTTCTTTGATATCCCATAAGATTGAAGTCTGTGTACATTCAGTTCACATCGGATTGGACTTCGTGTACATTGAGGTCCCATTGGATTCCATGGCTGAAGGACCTGGAGATAGGAATGTTTCCTTTATATTCAGTGTAGATATGACATTAAAAAATTGACCTATTTTAGATTTCAAATTGTTAAAATATGGCGTGGTATTACGTTTTCAAATTTTTATAACGATTCATCTGCTACCAGTTATTATAGTGTAAATTGTTATGTAAATCGATTATTCTGAGTTCGTTAAAAATATTTCATTTGCTTTAATATATGAACATGTATGACAAGGTGGATTTCGAAATCAAATGATTATTAGTTGAAAGCATTTATTTTGTCCACCTTAACGAATTTGATAATTCCGCACAACTTTTAGAAATAAATATTATATTTTTTGAATTGATCGTATGGTGTGTGTGTTTTAAAAGTGTTTAAGTATGAAACGTGCTCTCTCTCAGTACATGATTGTGGATGAACACTTGTGCATTGACCGTTACTATGCACTGTCCATATATGAGGCTTGGAATATAAACAATTCATAGTGCATACTTACAGCGTAAAAGTGCGTTAGTTCTCAAAATGACTGTATGAGTTTGAGCATCATTTCTTTTGATATCTTCGGTGTAGGTTTAATAAATTTGAATGTTTATAGAGGTGGTTTTGCAATCTTACCAACTCGGCCATCTCCAGCAAGCTTCATATCTGTTGGATAATGGCCGAGGTGTTCCGATTGGTAGTTGTGTTGATTTGTTTGACTTGTTGTTTTTTTTCAAGAAAATATTGTTAGTTTAAAATGACACAATGCATATCTATGATGAATAATAATGTTACCTTCAAGAGATCTAGGCATATTTATGATAAATAATGATGCTACCCTCAATAGTGATATGCATATCTATGATGAACAATGATACAATATTGTGTATGTAATGATCAATTGTTTGACATGGACTGTTAAGAATACTGTTGTTAACACGCAGATGATATGTATTGCGATATTATATTTCAAGTCTTCTTCTTACGCAGATATTTCAGCTTATGCATGTTAAACTACGTTAAACTACGCGGTGTAATTAATGCTATTGAAAACACGGTCAAAATATCATGTAGTTTATTCGGAGTGTCCTCCGAGACAAATGTTCATAAT
The DNA here is from genome assembly GCF_026914265.1 of Mya arenaria. NCBI lineage: Eukaryota > Metazoa > Mollusca > Bivalvia > Myida > Myidae > Mya > Mya arenaria. Next base: position 58,729,198 of record NC_069131.1, read on the forward strand.
ACCAAACGACTATAGAGAACTTAATATACCAAAATACATTTAAATTTGAAATAAATCATTTGACGTGTCTTATCGTTCTTAAACTTATTGAAAAGAATAAACTTAAGAAATAAATAAAACGTGTTGAACTTGTAATTTGAGGCCCCTCCATAAATTTGCCCTAGTAAACTATATGTATGTCAATGTATGTCAATGAGTTGACAGAGATAAATGAAACATTTAATTACACCAGTTCAGACCACATATAGCTAATTATTACACCCCTTCGCACATTTAAACCATTTATGGTTTGGTTCTGGGGAAACCTTTGCCCTTTGATTAACCTTACAGTAAATGGATATTTGGCCTCCTTGTGATTTTCTCTGAAATTCACTGATTGCTTCGAAGCAACAACCTCAACACTTATTGGAACCTGATATTCAGTGGAATGGTGCGCTGTCTTGTGTGCGTGAACTTTTATTTGACATAACGGCATGTAGTCAGAACACCTCGGTCATCACCGCAAAACGACGAGCCCCGGATGTATGCCGGTGCATTAGTAAAAGAAGTTCGTAAAATTAATAATAAGACAATAGTTATTAATTGTAGTGTTTTAACATAAAAAAATGTATTACTAAGTTCAAATTGATTCCCAGTATAGTGTAGTATTGCATAAATAATTAAAATTCCTAAGAGTAAAGTCCTAAGGCTTAACTGCTAAATTGAAATTACTACGCGATCTACTTGCATCATTATTAAATATTAAGAATTCTGATATTATTAACCGTCCATATACATCAGAGGTTGTTTACCTAGGAAAATGGCCGAGGAGCTCCGATTGGTTGGACATAATGCACATATATAATATAGCCATTGTTAAAGCTACCATGTTCTATAAAGCGTACCTGTGTATTACACTGGCACACGGACCCCAGGTTAACGTACCTCGTCGAAGACGATTAGTGACTCAGTGGTTAGGCAGCGGATCGAGCCTGCGATCCCTGGGTTAAAAGTCAAGTTTCATACCACTAAAACAATATCAGTATTAGAAAAAAATGATATGAAGGGAAGGAACAATGCATGTCTATTATAAGATTAGAATTAAGAAAGATACACACATAAAATCACTAGTTTATATTTATTTATAACATTTAATTTAGGCAAGATACACACATTTATATCACCATGCGCTAACAGAATGATGTCATGGAAGGTAACCAGGCATGTTCTCTTAGTTTCTATCAAGAACTAACATTAAACCTAGGCAAGATACACACATTTATATCACTATGCGCTAACAAAATGAAGGCAAGGAAGGTAACCAGGCATGTCCTCTTAGTTTCTATCAAGAAACAAGATTTATCATAGGCAAGACGCACACATCAACATCATTATAAGATAACAAAATGGTATCAAGGAAGGTAACCAACTAGAATCTGTTCTTGTTAAACAAGGATTACTATACGAACTTTATACAAAATTCCAAAGGTCTATATACAGAAATGATTATGTTGGATCGCCAAAAGGCGTTCGAAACCGTAGATCACATAATTCTATGTCAGAAGTTATAAGAAATTGGTGTGGATTCAATTGAGTGGTTTTAATCATATCTATCTGGACGTAAACAAGTTGTCAATGTAAATAATACAACGTCTGCATTCATAAACATCTCTTGTGGCGTTCCTCAAGGAAGCATACTTGGACCGTTGCTGTTTTTATGCTATGTCAATGATATGAGTATAAGCATAAGTGTATCTGTGATACATCTATATACGTGTATCTTCCACGATGGCTGATGGTAGATGGTAGATGCCTTTCTTTTCCAGGGAAAGGCTATATTAAATAGTTTTTGCTGAATGACCTTTGGCACTTTTGCGAAATGAACAGACATAAACTAGTTCCAGTTTAGCAACAGGAAGAATGACACAGAAAAATAATGTTTTGACAGCATTTGAAACGAAATAATACATTCTTTAAACAGATATAAAGTGTGTGTAACAGGCCGACATTTCCGGTAAATAAAAAGTTAGAGTCGACGTGTAGGGTTCGGGTATAAATAATGTCCAGGTGGATTAAGGATTAAGTGAATATAACACCAAATACAAGTTCCTTTCATCACATTTGTATTCCATGATACTGGTATAACAATCACAACCATGTCGTTCTATAATATATCTGAACATACTGAAAATAGACAATGAAATATGAATGTTTTTTAACATTCAAAGTAAAAAAGTGTAATTGAACACCTCAACTTGCGGATAAGCATTCAAACCGGCATTTTGTACCGTTATACAGTACTATAAATCAATTTTAGATTTAGTAAAATATCAAAACATATTTTTTTCTTAAATGTTGGCGTAATTCTTTTATTCCATTTCATTTTTATCGAACCTGCTTAAGGTTAGCGAGACATCATTGTCATAATGACGGTTCTGTGGACGTGCGTGCCTCTTTATGAGGTGTTTCGCGCAAGATCCAGGTCGGTACCCATGGGTCAACGTCATGCTTAGAGTATAAATATTGAAATGTTTATTGTTCATAACACTGTACCTACTCTGGGCTTTTTATTTACCATGCTATATAGCATTTGCAAAAAAAACATGAAATGATTTTTTCGAGCCCGTGTGCGGTGAGCAAGCCAAAGCTGTCAAAATAGCAGTTATGTGTATGTCAGTGCGTCCGTCCATCCGGACAGAACCTTGTCCTGGCTGTATCTTTACCATGCATAAAATGAATTTCCCTAACAAATGCCAAGAAGGTTCACCATAATGAGGTGGCATGTCGTGCACAAGACCAGGTCACGTTTAGTGTTTAAATGTTTAAATGTGTCTGTCTGTGTCAAGGCTCTTTCCACGGGCTCGACATGTCGCCTGTTGATGATTAGTCGATTGAAAGCGAGTTGCAACTCAGGTATGCCTTTCGTATATAAAGTCCAAACATGAAAGCATATTTGAAATTCACATTCTAAATAGTTCTTCCAACAGTAAGATTAATCAGTGAACTTGAGCTCTCATGGATTCATTTTCATAATTCAAAAAGCCTTAAGTCACAAGGAAATGACAAACAATAACCTGTACACAGAGCGTTTTCGACACGTGACCTAGTTTTCGGTGTCCGCCATTTTGGTAGACAAGTGGGCGCGCCGGTACAAACTGTCGACCAATATGAAAACAAACATTTTGTTACATGAAAAAAGCAATAACTGACAGTAAATGATGCGTCTCTTGATCGTATTGGGGTAGTTCTCTATCGAGATGGATTAGATGCTTTAGAAAAACAGCGTTATTAGGACACAGTAACTGTTATTCACGTTTTACTTAATTCAGAGTGATTTCCCTTATTTCAAATTTGCCACTGAAGGTAAAAAGATTTAGCACTGACTCAGTAGACTGTGAAATAATATACAAGAGTTGTTTGTTTGTGTTTGGTTGATAGTTAAATGTCATACCACTGGACCTACGGACTTTGGATCTGCAACGCGTAGCCCTGTGCTAGACCTGCACGATATTTTACTTTTGTAGATGTTTGTGCCTCTGAAAAAAATTCTTAGTGAATTTCAATGATCGGAATATATTTTAAGTTTCTATCGAAATGTTAAATTAAACCTAGGAACTACTAACAGAAAACAGATTGATATCAAGAGAAGGATATATCCATGTCCGTGTAGTTTCAGGAACAAAGCATGTCCTCTTAATATATATATACTACAAATCAATGATATGATGGGAGAAAAGCAGAAATGTCCTTGCATTCTATCGATATATCAGATTTAGTCCAAGCAAGCTTCAGACATGAACAAACAAAAGGGAAGGAGCGAGTCATGTCGTAAAAGATATGAAGTGAAGGAACGAGGCATGTCGTTAAATATATGAAGGGAAGGAACGAGGCATGTCGTAAAAGATATGAAGGGAAGGCATGTCGTAAAAGATATGAAGGGAAGAAACGAGGTATTGCGTAAAAGAAATGAAGGAAGGAGCGAGTCATGTTGTAAAAGTTATGAAGGGTAGGAACGAGGCATGGCATAACAGATAAGAAGGGAAGAAACGAGGCATGTGGTTTTTGTTTTTATTAACTAATTAGGCAAACAAAATACACACATCACCATCATTTTACGATAGAAACTCAATCAAGGGAAGGAACAGGAGATCTACTTTTAGTTTCAATTGAATAACAATATAAAGCATTGACGAGGTACACCCGTCAACACGACTTAACGATAACAAAATGATATTAAGGCATGTTGTCTTAGTTTGTTTTAAAAATATGATTAAACAAGATCAATACATCAACATCACTTTAAGATAACACGATGATGTCAAAGAAAAAACGAGGCATGTCTTGTTAGTTTCTAATAATGTATAAGATTTAACCTAGGCAAGCTACTGTAATGTTCTGTGCATAAGAACATAAAGTAATAGACACTTGTGTATGTACAGCGGTAAGTCAGACCCGAAACGGGATTTGTATAACAAGTTTATTCTGTACAACAGTTTAACAAAAACTAACTATCGTTCTTGAAATGCATAAATATAATGTTATTTGCTGACTACTAGCTAGTAGGCGGAGCTTATCAGATCATGCAGAGCCTATCAGAGACCACTCAAGATACACACATCAACATCTCAATTAGATAATACACTGATTTCAAGGGAAGAAACTGGGAATTGCCTTACTGTTCATATCAAAATATAAGTTTATACATATGTAAGATTATATATAATTTCGATTGGTCAGAGTCGAAGATGTGCTTATATTACGCGCCAAATAGTTTAAAGCGAGGTTTACCTAGTAGGGGAAAAAAAGAGATAGGTAATGTTTTGAGGTTTGTGCTGAATGTCGTTTGCCAATTTTGCACCTAGTTGCCTAGTAAATAACGTCAAAACCTTGGTCATGGTCGGACGTAAACTAGCTTCAATTTCCCGACTGGAAAAATAACACCGAAAAAGAATATTGAGACGTCATTTAAATAGAAATCAAAATTTTTTCTAATCAGATATTAAGTGGGTTTTTTTTATCATTCATGAAGGTAAAAAAAGTGAAGTTGCACACTAAAACTCACGGATCGGCACTCAAATATGCATTTTGTACCGTCTTCGGTGTTATAGAGGCGTAAACGAGATGTGTAAGTAGTCTTAACGAGACACAAAACAGTTTTAACGAGTTAGTAAGCTGTTTTAACGAGTTTCTTAGACGTTTTGGCGAGAAAATAACACATATCTCACCTCTATGCTACCCCTACTGTCTGATAAATCATATAATGTATTTCGGTTAAATCAAGGTCTCAATTCAAAATGACTGAACGAAAAAACACTCCGTCTCTCGACGTCCACTGAGAAAGTTGGTCGAACCATTTTCATCGAACGGAGAATCATTTGGAGACGTCAAGTACGACTCGGCTTCGGCGGCGTCACCGTAACTGGAGAGAGGACGTACAGTAGGCCTCGGCCTGGGTGGCATCGTCGTGGGGAGGGGACGACTAGTACCCCATCGGTCTAAGCGGCGTCGCTGTTACTGTAAAGGGAACGTCTTATACGCCTCGTCCTGGCTGGCGCCACCGTAACTTGAGAGGGAGCGTCTGGTTCGCCTCCGTCTGGGAGAGTGGACATAAAGTATGCCTCGGCCTTGGCGGCGTCATCGTTAGTGGAGAGGGGACGTCTTGCACGCATCGGAATGGGCGGCGTCACCGCAACGGGCTATTGGACTCCCAGATTTAATGTTTAAAGTTTTGATTTGTTAAGTGCGTGGATGTTGACGATTGAAAAAATACTGCGGAAACGGAATGCCGAATCTAATGATACCTGCTTGTAACAAGACTATTGTTGGTTTTTTTTTCTGGTGTACAGTGTGCTTGATAATTAAGTTAGGGAAATAAACACTACCACATTGTCAATAACACTATTATTATTATTACAGTTACTTGAAAAATGAGTTTGACTGCAAAAACCCCCAGATATACCTAACAATATAACTCCCAATGTATGGACATAATTATCAAAATACTAAGAATGATTCTGTGATGACCTGTTTCCAAAATTCAGCATAACACATTGTTATAAGGAATACTATACTATGCATGTATACACCTTTGTCTTGACTTTTCGGTATATGCTATACCCATATCAATCATATCGTGTTTTTGAACCGTTGTAAACACGATTAGGTTTAAATCTTTGATCACAATCATGACACTGGTTAGAGGTCACTGTCGCCCGTACCAATTATTCGCCCGCATTATAAAATCGTTGTTAAGCAAGTTATTCAAGAAAAGTCTTCACATTGGACTCTCACTATAACAAACAATGCAGCTCCAAATTTCTCCAACTCCTTAAATTGCTTTTAACAGGATTAAGTTTAGCTCATTACGTTTGCGTAATAGTTTCTTCTTTAACTCTATAACTCTCGACATATTCATATAAAGCATTGTATAACATATGTCTCTGTTTTATTTGCTTTGTACTTCTCTTTGAATGTTAACTTTTAACAACAGCCTCGTTGTTATTATGTATTTCTTTTTCACATGCTCATGCTGTCATGTTACATGAACTGAGTTAGTTTGAAGATAAAACTTGGAAACTTGGAAAATTCTTTAATAAGTTTTCGACTTTAAATGGGAATTGTTTTAATGAAAATCACATTTAACCATTTTTCATTTATCAAATCAAATTTATTTAAGTATTTTGGGTAATTGAAATTAACTACTCAAGCCTGTTAAGCTTAAGAACTTTCGAGAAACTGGGGTCGTTCAGGTGAGTGAATGATGGCACGCTTGTGGCCAATACAGTCGTTCAGGTGAGTGAATGATGGCACGCTTGTGGTCAATACAGTCGTTCAGGTGAGTGAATGATGGCACGCTTGTGGCCAATACAGTCGTTCAGGTGAGTGAATGATGGCACGCTTGTGGCCAATACAGTCGTTCAGGTGAGTGAATGATGGCACGCTTGTGGCCAATACAGTCGTTCAGGTGAGTGAATGATGGCACGCTTGTGGCCAATACAGTCGTTCAGGTGAGTGAATGATGGCACGCTTGTGGCCAATACAGTCGTTCAGGTGAGTGAATGATGGCACACTTGTGGCCAATACAGTCGTTCAGGTGAGTGAATGATGGCACGTTTGTGGCCAATACAGTCGTTCAGGTGAGTGAATGATGGCACGCTTGTGGCCAATACAGTCGTTCAGGTGAGTGAATGATGGCACGCTTGTGGCCAATACAGTCGTTCAGGTGAGTGAATGATGGCACGCTTGTGGCCAATACAGTCGTTCAGGTGAGTGAATGATGGCACGCTTGTGGCCAATACAGTCGTTCAGGTGAGTGAATGATGGCACGCTTGTGGCCAATACAGTCGTTCAGGTGAGTGAATGATGGCACGCTTGTGGCCAATACAGTCGTTCAGGTGAGTGAATGATGGCACGCTTGTGGCCAATACAGTCGTTCAGGTGAGTGAATGATAGCACGCTTGTGGCCAATACTGTCGTTCAGGTGAGTGAATGATGGCACGCTTGTGGCCAATACAGTCGTTCAGGTGAGTGAATGATGGCATGCTTGTGGCCAATACAGTCGTTCAGGTGAGTGAATGATGGCACGCTTGTGGCCAATACAGTCGTTCAGGTGAGTGAATGATGGCACGCTTGTGGCCAATACAGTCGTTCAGGTGAGTGAATGATGGCACGCTTGTGGTCAATACAGTCGTTCAGGTGAGTGAATGATGGCACGCTTGTGGCCAACTGGGGTCGTTCAGGTGAGTGAATGATGGCACGCTTGTGGCCAATACAGTCGTTCAGGTGAGTGAATGATGGCACGCTTGTGGCCAATACAGTCGTTCAGGTGAGTGAATGATGGCACGCTTGTGGCCAATACAGTCGTTCAGGTGAGTGAATGATGGCACGCTTGTGGTCAATACAGTCGTTCAGGTGAGTGAATGATGGCACACTTGTGGCCAATACAGTCGTTCAGGTGAGTGAATGATGGCACGCTTGTGGTCAATACAGTCGTTCAGGTGAGTGAATGATGGCACGCTTGTGGCCAACTGGGGTCGTTCAGGTGAGTGAATGATGGCACGCTTGTGGCCAATACAGTCGTTCAGGTGAGTGAATGATGGCACGCTTGTGGTCAATACAGTCGTTCAGGTGAGTAAATGATGGCACGCTTGTGGCCAATACAGTCGTTCAGGTGAGTGAATGATGGCACGCTTGTGGCCAATACAGTCGTTCAGGTGAGTGAATGATGGCACGCTTGTGGTCAATACAGTCGTTCAGGTGAGTGAATGATGGCACGCTTTTGGCCAACTGGGGTCGTTCAGATGAGTGAATGATGGCACGCTTGTGGCCAATACAGTCGTTCAGGTGAGTGAATGATGGCACGCTTGTGGCCAATACAGTCGTTCAGGTGAGTGAATGATGGCACGCTTGTGGCCAATACAGTCGGTCAGGTGAGTGAATGATGGCACGCTTGTGGCCAATACAGTCGTTCAGGTGAGTGAATGATGGCACGCTTGTGGCCAATACAGTCGTTCAGGTGAGTGAATGATGGCACGCTTGTGGCCAATACAGTCGTTCAGGTGAGTGAATGATGGCACGCTTGTGGCCAATACAGTCGTTCAGGTGAGTGAATGATGGCACGCTTGTGGCCAATACAGTCGTTCAGGTGAGTGAATGATGGCACGCTTGTGGCCAATACAGTCGTTCAGGTGAGTGAATGATGGCAGGCTTGTGGCCAATACAGTCGTTCAGGTGAGTGAATGATGGCACGCTTGTGGCCAATACAGTCGTTCAGGTGAGTGAATGATGGCACGCTTGTGGCCAATACAGTCGTTCAGGTGAGTGAATGATGGCACGCTTGTGGACAATACAGTCGTTCAGCTGAGTGAATGATGGCACGCTTGTGGCCAATACAGTCGTTCAGGTGAGTGAATGATGGCACGCTTGTGGCCAATACAGTCGTTCAGGTGAGTGAATGATGGTACGCTAGTGGTCAATACAGTCGTTCAGGTGAGTGAATGATGGCATGCTTGTGGCCAACTGGGGTCGTTCAGGTGAGTGAATGATGGCACGCTTGTGGTCAATACAGTCTTTCAGGTGAGTGAATGATGGCACGCTTGTGGCCAATACATTCGTTCAGGTGAGTGAATGATGGCATGTTTGTGGCCAGTACAGTCGTTCAGGTGAGTGAATGATGGCACGCTAGTGGCCAATACAGTCGTTCAGGTGAGTGAATGATGGCACGCTTGTGGTCAATACAGTCGTTCAGGTGAGTGAATGATGGCACACTTGTGGCCAGTACATTCGTTCAGGTGAGTGAATGATGGCATGTTTGTGGCCAGTACAGTCGTTCAGGTGAGTGAATGATGGCACGCTTGTGGCCAGTACAGTCGTTCAGGTGAGTGAATGATGGCACGCTTGTGGCCAATACAGTCGTTCAGGTGAGTGAATGATGGCACGCTTGTGGTCAATACAGTCGTTCAGGTGAGTGAATGATGGCACGCTTGTGGCCAATACAGCCGTACAGGTGAGTGAATAATGGCACGCTTGTGGTCAATACAGTCGTTCAGGTGAGTGAATGATGGCACGCTTGTGGCCAATACAGTCGTACAGGTGAGTGAATGATGGTACGCTTGTGGCCAATACAGCCGTACAGGTGAGTGAATGATGGCACGCTTGTGGTCAATAAAGTCGTTCTGGTGAGTGAATGATGGTACGCTTGTGGTCAATACAGTCGTTCAGGTGAGTGAATGATGGCACGCTTGTGGTCAATACAGTCGTTCAGGTGAGTGAATGATGGCACGCTTGTGGCCAACTGGGGTCGTTCAGGTGAGTGAATGATGGTACGCTTGTGGTCAATACAGTCGTTCAGGTGAGTGAATGATGGCACGCTTGTGGTCAATACAGTCGTTTAGGTGAGTGAATGAAGGCACGCTTGTGGCCAATACAGTCGTTCAGGTGAGTGAATGGTGGCACGCTTGTGGCCAATACTGTCGTTCAGGTGAGTGAATGATGGCACGCTTGTGGCCAATACAGTCGTTCAGGTGAGTGAATGATGGCACGCTTGTGGTCAATACAGTCGTTCAGGTGAGTGAATGATGGCACGCTTGTGGTCAATACAGTCGTTTAGGTGAGTGAATGATGGCACGCTTGTGGCCAATACAGTCGTTTAGGTGAGTGAATGATGGCACGCTTGTGGTCAATACAGTCGTTTAGGTGAGTGAATGATGGCACGCTTGTGGCCAATACAGTCGTTCAGGTGAGTGAATGATGACACGCTTGTGGCCAATACAGTCGTTCAGGTGAGTGAATGATGGCACGCTTGTGGTCAATACAGTCGTTCAGGTGAGTGAATGATGGTACGCTTGTGGTTAATACAGTCGTTTAGGTGAGTAAATGATGGCACGCTTGTGGCCAATACAGTCGTTCAGGTGAGTGAATGATGGCACGCTTGTGGTCAATACAGTCGTTCAGGTGAGTGAATGATGGTACGCTTGTGGTCAATACAGTCGTTCAGGTGAGTGAATGATGGCACGCTTGTGGTCAATACAGTCGTTCAGGTGAGTGAATGATGGCACGCTTGTGGCCAATACAGTCGTTTAGGTGAGTGAATGATGCACGCTTGTGGTCAATACAGTCGTTCAGGTGAGTGAATGACGGCACGCTGGTGGCCAAAACAGTCGTTCAGGTGAGTGAATGATGGCACGCTTGTGGGCAATACTGTCGTTCAGTTGAGTGAATGATGGCACGCTTGTGGCCAATACAGTCGTTCAGGTGAGTGAATGATGACCCGCTTGTGGTCAATACTGTTGTTCAGGTGAGTGAATGATGGCACGCTTGTGATCAAAACTGTCGTTCGGGTGAGTGAATGATGGCCCGCTTGTGGCCAATACAGTCGTTCAGGTGAGTGAATGATGGCCCGCTTGTGGTCAATACAGCCGTTCAGGTGAGTGAATGATGGCACGCTCGTGGGCAATACTGTCGTTCAGGTGAGTGAATGATGGCACGCTTGTGGCCAATACAGTCGTTCAGGTGAGTGAATGATGGCACGCTTGTGGTCAATACTGTTGTTCAGGTGAGTGAATGATGGCACGCTTGTGGTCAATACTGTCGTTCGGGTGAGTGAATGATGGCCCGCTTGTGGCCAATACAGTCGTTCAGGTGAGTGAATGATGGCCCGCTTGTGGTCAATACAGCCGTTCAGGTGAGTGAATGATGGCACGTTTGTGGTCAATACAGTCGTTCAGGTGAGTGAATGATGGTACGCTGGTGGCCAAAACAGTCGATCATGTGAGTGAATGATGGCACGCTTGTGGCCAATACAGTCGTTCAGGTGAGTGAATGATGGCACGTTTGTGATCAATACAGTCGTTCAGGTGAGTGAATGATGGCACGCTTGTGGCCAATACAGTCGTTCATGTGAGTGAATGATGGCGCGCTTGTGGCCAATACAGTCGTTCAGGTGAGTGAATGATGGCACGCTTGTGGCCAATATAGTCGTTGTTCAGGTGAGTGAATGATGGCACGCTTGTGGCCAAAACATTCGTTCAGATGAGTGAATGATGGCCCCCTTGTGGTCAATACTGTCGTTCAGGTGAGTGAATGATGGCCCGCTTGTGGCCAATACTGTCGGTTAGGTGAGTGAATGATGGCACGCTTGAGGCCAATACTGTCGTTCAGGTGCGTGAATGATGGCACGCTTGTGGTCAATACAGTCATTCGTGTGAGTGAATGATGGCACGCTTGTGGTCAATACAGTCGTTCAGGTGAGTGAATGATGGCACGCTTGTGACCAATACAGTCGTTCAGGTGAGTGAATGACGGCACGCTTGTGGCCAATACAGTCGTTCAGGTGAGTGAATGATGGCACGCTTGTGACCAATACAGTCGTCAGGTGAGTTGATGACGGCACGCTTGTGACCAATACAGTCGTTCAGGTGAGTGAATGACGGCACGCTTGTGGCCAATACTGTCGTTCAGGTGAGTGAATGATGGCACGCTTGTGGCGAATAAAGTCGTTCAGGTGAGTGAATGATGGCACGCTTGTGGCCAATGCAGTCGTTCAGGTGAGTGAATGATGGCACGCTTGTGGTGAATACAGTTGTTTAGGTGAGTGAATGACGGCACGCTTGTGACCAATATTGTCGTTCAGGTGAGTGAATGATGGCACGCTTGTTGTCAATATTGTCGTTCAGGTGAGTGAATGATGGCACGCTTGTGACCATTACTGTCGTTCAGGTGCGTGAATGATGGCACGGTTGTGTTCAATACAGTCGTTCAGGTGAGTGAATGATGGCCTGCTTGTGGCCAATACAGTATTTCAGGTGAATGAATGATGGCCCGCTTGTGGCTAATATAGTCGTTCAGGTGAGTGAATGATGGCCTGCTTGTGGCTAATACAGTCGTTCAGGTGAGTGAATGATGGCTCGCTTGTGGTCAATACTGTCGTTCGGGTGAGTGAATGATGGCACTCTTGTGGTCAATACTGTCGTTCAGGTGAGTGAATGACGGCACGCTTGTGACTAATACTGTCGTTCAGGTGAGTGAATGATGGCACGGTTGTGTTCAATACTGTCGTTCAGGTGAATGAATGATGGCCCGCTTGTGGCCAATACAGTCGTTCAGGTGAATGAATGATGGCCCACTTTTGGCTAATACAGTCGTTCAGGTGAGTGAATGATGGCCCGCTTGTGGCTAATACAGTCGTTCAGGTGAGTGAATGATGGCACGCTGGTTGTCAATACAGTCGTTCAGGTGTGTGAATGATGGAACGCTTGTGGCCAATACAATCGTTCAGGTGAGTGAATGATGGCACGCTTGTGGCCAATACATACGTTCAGGTGAGTGAATGATGGAACGCTTGTGGCTAATACAATCGTTCAGGTGAGTGAATGATGGCACGCTTGTGGCTAATACAGTCGTTCAGGTGAGTGAATGATGGCACGCTTGTGGTCAATACAGTCGTTCAGGTGAGTGAAAGATGGCACGCTTGTTGCCAATACAGTCGTTTGTTTTGTCGATCTTTTTTATGTCATTGTTCTGGTTATATCTTACTTTGTTTCATAGTTTTCTTTTTAGTTTGACATGTTCTGTATTTCGTTAATATCGAATGTTCGTTATCTAGAAGTATATCATGAGGTCTAAACGACTTCGACATAACTAGTGTCGGATGTACTTGGAAAAAACTACAACAGCAAAATAAAACGATTATAACATGCAATTTTCTGTTCGAATTTGGAATCGATTATAATTATTTTCCGAAATGTTTACATTCCATCATGTTTATACTTTTCAATTTTAAGTTATAAATCATATTTTTTCATATATTTGCATAGTTTTGGTTATATTTCTTATGCATAATACACTATCTTGTATGACTGAATATTCAAGGCGTTAACAATCAAACAGATGGTACCGTATTGAAATAAAAATCGCTATCAGTTTCATCATTATATTGCATAATAATTTCTCAAGGACATTAATATTCCTACACTTGCGTCAGACCGCACAATTGTCTACGTGTGCATCCGGAAATTCAACGTTGTATATGCGCGCGCATCAGGAAACGACAGCTTTCTGAGCGTGCAATGGATGCTTTGAATGAAAACCAGCCCAAAGGATTATTTTTTTACGTTCAGTATATATCGGTGGACAGCAGGATTATTGGGGATATTGCGAGTGTCGGGAGAAAAGTGTTGTACTCCGATTTTACGGATGCTCTTTAAAATGTTGAGGATATTTCTCGTAAGTCTGATTTTATTTATTATAAATATAAAATCATTTACAAAATTTTCTAGCACACCGGATAGGCATTTCCGGTGATATCAGCCGTGCTGGAAAACTCCATCTGGCATCCCCCCATGCCAGATGAGTCACGCGCTGTGACGTAATACTTTCAATTTCTATTATTAAACACTAAATGTAACCATAGTTATGCGATTTTAATAGATGAGTTCCATTAACATTAACTTTACAAAAATATTCCTTAAAAAAATATAACCCTTAAAAGACGTCATAGCAAAGGAACTTATTGACGTATGCAGTGAATACAAATTACTGCGCGTCATGACGTCAGTAAACATCATCGCACGCGCTTTTTGGTGAAATGTACAAAAACGCGCTTTCTTATGTATTTTCTTCACAAAAAATGTTATTTAAGGTATGCTAGAAAAAATATCTATCATGTGTGTCCGTTCCGGATAGAAAAATCCGACCCTCGGGCACGCTGCGTAGCCGGTAACTCGGCAAGCCTCGTTACCTGGCAACGCAGGTGCCCTCGGGTCGGATTTTTCTATTCGGAACGTATTATTAGTATATACGGTATTCTAAATTCTCAGATTGAACCACATGATTTGAAAAATGTGAAATTCGTTGTCGCATTTATAAGAAATTGAGAAAAATGGAATTCAGTCGTGGTTAAATATTAAAATTAAGACGAATGATGAATTAGTTATAAAATTTGTCCACTAACATAGTAAAAATAATATTTGTCATGTGTTTCCGGTATGGATAGAAAAATCCGACAGGAGGGCACCTGCGTTGCTACGCAGCGTGCCCGAGGGTCGGATATTTCTATCTGGACCGGACACACATGCTTGACATTTCTTCTATCATACCTTAATTTACTTTTTTGTGAAAAGAATACATAGAAATCGCTTTTTGTAAATTTCACCAAAAAGCGCGTGCGATGATGTTTACTGACGTCATGACGCGCTGTAATTTTTATTCGCTGCATACGTCAAAAAGTTTCTTCAGTATCACGTCTTTTAAGGGTTATTTTGTTTTGTTTTGAAGGTATATTTTAGTAAAGTAAATGTTTAAGGAACCCATCTATTGAAATCTCATTGTTATGGTTAAATAAAGTGTATGATTAAAGAACTAAAAAGTATTACTTGACAGCGCGTGACTCATCTGGAATGGTGGGTGCCAGATGGAATTTTCCAGCACGGCTGAATTCACCAAAAATGCCTATCCGGTGTGCTAGAATAAAAATATGGTTGTACCGTATTGGTTAAAGCGTATTTATTCAGTTCAATGAAATAAAAAAAATAAAAGAACGGTGTACATATAAAAATATTTAAAATGTTTCTAAACGGATCTGAGGACTGGCATTTTAGATGCTGATATAATTTACTTCCCATGTTGCAGTTGCCTTGTTCTAGATTGCAAAACGGTTCGGTAATATAGCTAATAAGGTTATCGAATACGGGAATGTTTTCTTTGTGTTTGTGTATATATCAATTCTCATATAACCAAACGGTAACCAACAGCAGCCAATTGTATAAAAGTTGGTTAGATTTAACCGCTGGTTAAAGTTGTCCAGCGGTTAACTTTAACCAAGTTGGCCATTTTATCCAAACCGTTTATCCGTTTGTATAAAGGCAGAAAATGTGGCGGCTAAGTTAACCAACTTGGACAACTTTAACCTAACCAAAACTTCCTAAAAATACCCACAATGCACTGATCAACATGGTCGGTTAAATTTTGTCCAAATGTTAGCCGAATCACGCGCTGGTTAGGATAACTTAATTTTTATACAGTCGGTTTTCGGATAACTTGACCAAACCAGGGAGATAACCAAAAGATAACCGCTGGTTAGGAGTTATCCACGTTTATACAATTGGCTGCAGGTAGCGGTATTAGCAGGGTGCGGCTCAGTAACAGTGATAATCCGATATACGCACGGTACTTTGAACGATAGTCTTGACAATACGGTACAAAACAGATGTGAACCCAGCATTATGCATAACTATAATTATACGATAATACCCAATACTAGCGTTTGTTAAGTCACGATCGAGTTTCCAAATTGAAGAGAAATTCAAGTCAATTTACTTGTCGAGCGTTATTTTGAAGAATCAGTTGGTGTATGAATCATGTTGGAATACGGTGTTGGACAAATCAGCAAGTGCATTGTAATTTCTTTGGAAGTAAACATTTAATGAGGATGAAACATCTCTGTGGAAATGACAGTGGCGGTGGGTGGGGTAACGTGAACTTTCGCGGAAGAAAAGCCAGAGGACGCGAAAAGACTTAAGTGTTGAACTGTGCCCTTTCTTCTGGAAGTTGCTGGGTGCACTACATTATGTTATTGTTTCATTTCCTCGATTTCATGTTTTGTCAGATGCTTTATTTTTACCAAATGTCAATTCCAAATTCCAAAATAAGTCGTCATCATTGTAATTTAATATTTCTTCAACTGTTCCATCCGTCATGAAATCATCTACATTAAAATCAATTAAATTATCGTTGCTTATTTTGTTTTAACTGCTTTACTGCAGATTACAGTTTTGCATGTTGCCAATATTTACTACGATTTCATTGAAATAAATAGTTCCGTAGTAAATATGCCTCGCCCATTAGTATTATTGCGCCCAATGACAGGACAGAAGTATCGAACAAACGCACGCGATTTCGATGAGAAATGCCATTGCACTTTATACAGAAATAATGTGAAATTGATAAACAACAACCATCGTTAAGGAATGAAGTGTTAATTTAAATATATAATAATAACATTATTTTAACAATGCTTCAAAATATGGATAAGAGTAAACTTGTATGTTAAATATAATAGCGCATTAATATGAGTTAACCATGATGCTTCACAATTTGGATATAACAATGATGACCATGTGTTTAAGTGGATTGAAATATATAAATTATCTAATAACTTTTTTAAAACTTATTTCTCTTTGTTTGTTTGTTATTTCCTGTCGGTCAAATTAATACATTGGCTCTGCATTTTGTGTATATGTATTAGTGAGACAATTTATTTACTCTAAATAGTGTCAACTCTAATTGGCCCAGAGTCATTAAACAAATACACAGGTTATAAAACCCCTGTTGTGACATCAGTGCTTTAACCAAAGGATGCACCGCAGAGAATTATTATGCCAAACATACCATAAAATAGGCATTTAACGTCTTGTATAAATCCATTGGACAGTGATCGATCGCATTGGTTTTGAAAGTCCTCAGGGCAGGTATCAATGTCAACAATTATCAACTATTACATTGAATATATGACAAAAGAATAGTGAGTTTGATTGAAAGGTATATTTTATTATAGTGAAAATGGATAAATAGGTTGACAGTCCCGTTAAAATGGATAAATAGGTTGACTGTCCCGTTAAAATTACCCAATATTAACAAACAGTTATTGAAATTGATATAAGCATCACACTTAATAAACAAAATGTCTCCAAACGGAACTAGAGAAGATTTCCTATCCAGTTAGCAACAGGTACTATGTAATTGGAATCAGCTGAAAATCTCTACATTTATTAAGGCATAGTGAATAATTATCAAATTTTTTATTCACTAAATAACGTTTGAATCATGTTCTCTTGCTGGGGGAAGATATGTTTGTTTTATTAATCTCCATGTTTTTATAGCAGAAACAAATGGAATCAAAATAAATGCCAGTCATTAATAAAGGTTATTGTATTTATTTTGCAACCTGAGTATAATGTAACCGGTGTGAAGGTCAGTTTAATGAGAATAAAAGAAAGTATTATTGTTTTAGGTGGCTTTTCTTAAGTAAACGATGTAGTCAATTCACCCAATAGTAAACTGTTAACTGCGTCTGAAGAGGCGAGAATGAATTGACTAGTTTTGGCCTGGGCATGTGTTTCTGTGAATTTCGTTATTAACCTTATACTTCATCTTTAACTTTATCAACTGAGATAATTTGATGGTGATGATGATTATAATGATTGGCAAATTATATCAGGTATCGGTCCTCACCACAGATCGCTGCAGACATTAAAACACTTTGTGACAGAATAAATGACAGGAAATGAAAATGCACAGTCAAAATGCAATCACCAAGGTAAAGAGTACACATTTGACATGCCAAGTATAAAAACTAATGGTGACAATATCGTCATGGTTTTAAATTCAAGTACCAGAAACGATTGTGATGAAAGTGTGCATTTTATCAATGAAAGATAAGGACATGACTGTAACGAATAACTGGTAAAATGATAAACACATGGCAGCGGTTGCGAACATTAAATATTGGTTTACAATTAACTACATTAACATCCTTTTATGTCAACAAAACAAGATCTTTGGAATACAGACAAAAAGATTCAATATGCGCCATCTCCTTCAGTATATCTTTATTTTGATGGGAACTGCCTTTGAATTACAAGCTTCCAACATAACAATGATTGCGTATATTAAGTAGACAGTTTGTAAGCAAATGTTAAACATAAAATTAAACCTACAAATTCAACTATATCAGATATATAGGGCTTCTACTTATTCTCATCCCTCATAATTGCATAGATACCTTTAACCCAGCAGCAACCAACCAACCACGACTGCGGTCTTTTTTTGTGATTGCAAATACAGTCGAATTTTGTTTTAACACCGACAAGTTGAATTTTAACACAATTTACGATGTACAAGAAATGCGAGAACATTTACTTTACTGTTTGGAAAAATAAAAAAAGTGTATGCCTTTCCAAAGATCGAGTACCGAAATCGTTGAAAATAAAAACATGGCGTTTATGCCAGAATATATTGACGGTATGGTCAGTTGTGAAAATAAACGGTGTAAAAAGTGATATAATGGCAAATGTGACTGAATTAAATCCGGGGAAAAGGTGTGGAAGTTGCAATATGTCGCCTGGAAATACACAAACAATCAAAGTATTTTTGCAAACGCGTCCTAAAGTCTAAATACATTTCTACCCATACAAAATCACATTAAATGAACATGTTTTTAATATTGACTTCATGAACATTTGTCATTTGTAGTACATTATACAAGTTTAAATACAACTTTACGTTCATTTATGCTTTTATCAACATAAACAATGTTTTATTATATTGGTAAAATAGTTATATTATTCATTATTTGTGAAATTAAACATCATGTATATTTAAGTAACTTTAATATATTTATATATGTTTTTTTTTATCATTCGTCCTTTCTGTTATTTCAAAGATACATATCAAATGGAACACTTTAAATTGGTTGTTTGTATTACTTCGCAATTCGCAAAAAAATATAACTTTATAACTAGAACATTTAAACAAACAAGGTTCACAAGAAAACAAGTCATAAAATATACCTTCAAAACAGCGATCCTATCCGATAACCATTACTTCAATAGGCAATTAATACATGACCATGTGATACCGGAATTTATCACTAAACCCGGGATCAACATAATCCGGTATTGGAAAACGATGCCGGGTACCGGGCGACACCTGGTACCGAATACATTTTTTGGCTACTTGCCATTTAGGGTTGTGTTCAAAGAAAAGGGATGTAACGGTTGAGCTTTATTTGATCAGTACTCATCTGCTCGATTATAACAGACACCTTGGCTCATTTTTAAAAACAGTCTCATATCTTAGACTGTCCTGGTGAGCTCTGCTGATGAAAATAGTACTACTTGAAAAATATTTTTATTATTCACTTAATTTGTGTAAAACGATGAAATGGAATAACGATAGCTATTAAATTAAGGTTTGAGTCTGAATTCGGACTTGAGACTGTTCGTACTTAAATTTCCATTTAGTTATAAAATGGATAATTAAGAAGCGCGCTGGCTAGTATATAGATATTTCACGATCAAAACTAAGAAAATTAGCATTTATATTTGTTCTCCAAAACAATTAAATCGTCACTGGGCGCCGTCCGGCTTGCCGACTTATTTGTTTTGATCATCACAATTAAGCTCAAACAGTTACATTTATCCAAAGTAATAGATATATTTCCTTATTTCAAAATATTTTATTTTGTTTAAAAAGAAAACGTTCAATTTATTTGTATCAATGACATTGTATCTTATGTAAATTGTTAATCGTATGATAATTTGTATACCTTTGACCAAAGAATTTAAAAAAAAGCAGGGATGGGAAAAGGCGAAACCTGTTCCCTATTTAAGAAATATTACAAACCACCAAGCGTGATATGACGTTTAAAGGCCCTGACAGTCAATCCCCGAAGGTGAATATGGACCGAGGCGTTAGCCGAGATCCATTCAACTTCGGGCTGACAATGGAGACAATGAACTGTGGAAAATACAGTAATGGCCGATATTGATGAATTAAAATTTCACAATGCAAATTAACATCCCGTAAACACCGCCTTTCCTATTTCTAATTAAGTATGTATTAACAATTTCAGAAGTGTTTTAATGTTCATGCTTTTTTGACAGTTAACCTAATGACTTGTTGGAAGAAAATTTGAAAACATAACGTCACCTTAGTGCAAGAACTCAATATCTACTTCTATTTCTATGAGCAGTTATTCAGTTATTGCACTAAGTTGACGGTAAGAGCCTTAACAAACGTAACCAGCTTCACAGCCTGGTTTCATGTGATTTGTGAAGTAGTCAAATTGTACGATTTGTCAATGGCCACTCAATACTGGTGGCCACTTAAAACAGGGTTGCCTGTATGCATTTCTAGTTCTGATTTAGGTGTCATTGTATATAAAGTATGATTTTAGGCCTTTCCAAGAATATCTTTAAGTTGTGAATTTTAACGGAAATGATAACGAAACATATCCGAAGGTTATTGTGTTCCAAGTTAATCCTGAAGAACTGTTCTGTTCTGTTCTTCAGGAAAGTAGATGCCTTAGATTGCTCAAAACTCTTACGAGGGTTTGAAATGAGCCTGTTTTTGCCAATCAATCAGGTCGCGATATAAAACATAGTATACATTTCATTAACTGATGTTTGATTAAGGGTAAACATACCATGTGGTTTGATGTCATATGTAAACAAAACGTCGATAGAAATTTCGGACATTTTCAGCCGCATTTGAGTGTTTTCCCTTAGTCAATATTGCCCCAAAATTGATTAACATAATAGGTACGTGTACGGAAAATCCTATTAAGAACAAACGATGTGATAGGTTGAAAGAGAAAGAGGGTCAAACAGACTGGGAACATATTTGTCACAAAGTCACGCTTAATATACTGGACAGTTTTGAGTAAGGATTTGCCCACATGCAACTGATATATGGTAGACTGATATTAGCCCCTAGGACATTTACCCCTAAGACCCGTAGGGCATTAGCCCCAGAGCTCTAATTTGCATAGGCGGACAAAGGTACCTTCATGATATTGCACATGCGGACGATAGCACTTCAACATAGGATACTAGCCCCTTCATGATTTTGTACATATGGACAACAGCCTCTTCATTATTTAGCACATATGGTCAATATACGCATCACATTTCTGTGTAAAATACCTTTTAACCACGTGGTATGTAAACCATTTGTTTGTCATTGTTATCATAATGGTATAGCCATTTCTAACTTTAATCGACCAAATAAAAAATATTGAAAATTGAACAGTTCTCTTATGGAACCTCATTTTTTTCATTTATAAACAGACCCTTGCTCTCCTGGCAGCTGTTCAATGTAAATTTGGAGGTGGATTTGTTCATCCTGAATACTACTACGAGGGGGAATCTGAATCTGAATCTGAATCCAGCGAATCTTCAAGCGAATCCTCCAGTGACACCTCGAGCGAACACCCACCATGCCCGTGTACCCGTAAGTAACAATAGCAAGCCGATTTTTGCAGTCGAAAAAGGGACTAACCCGACAATATTTAAATAGTTTGCGTGACTTTTTCGAGTTACAACTATTCAAACCAGAGTTGAGGATCTTTTATGTCTCATCCTATATATTGCTTTATGCATGTACATCAGCATGTTGACCGGTCTTTAATAAGTGATTATTGTTACTTATTAGCCAGGGACTATTCTTTCCAGGTTAGATCTTTAGTTGATGTTTTATGTTATATTTGTATTGTATAATGCATGCAAAGTATTACAAAAAGTATCTATTCGTTATTGCTCATTAGTTTTGTTTGTGTGTAGGCGCTTTTCTTATATTTGATATGCATAAATAAATATTTGTCTACATATTGTGAATTATGCAACTTGACTATATTCGATTATTGATTAAGCCTTGCTTAACATATAAGCGCCTTGTTTTTGGCAACATGTGTAAAATGAGAGTTAAAGGTACTCGGTCATGTTTTTGGACCGAAAACAAGTTTTTCTGGTAATGCATATGAAAACACTCACTTTATTATTATTTTACTCCATGATATCAAAAATGCTGAAAAAATACAATTATAGTATAAAAATATTTTGGTCTTAGTGGGGTTCGAACCCACGTGTGGAAATAAAGAAAACATATAAAACGGAGCCCTTCACCACTAGGCCACATTGACTTTCAGCAAAGTGATATATATTTGGACCTTTTAACAATACATTGATAACATCACGCGATAATGTCATCACACATATTAACGTTATATACATATTTGCAACACTATTTTAAATAAGTTTTTTTCAACAGCAGATATTTGAGAAAAAGTTACAGTTGTACTAAATAAATTTCAAGAACATAAATGCAAATTCAAAAACAAACGTTACGTTACCTAATCAGAGATATATATACAGAAATTCTGAGTACGGGCAAGCGTTCTAAAAAGCTTATTCAAACACTTAACGACATATTTCCCTAGATGAAATGAACTCATTTATAATTTTTAGCTCGACTATTCGAAGAATAGTTGGGCTATCACTTATAAGTCCAATACCCTACATTATATTGAATTCATACTTCACACAGTAGTTCAGGGCCATCACATGATGAGGTTAGATAACTCCATATTATTCTTTACACCGATTATGGCTCCTGATTGACTATGGAACTTGAGTTAAAGTTTTAGGGCAAATTGGAATATTTATTAATAACTTCTATATCCTTCATTCGATTGACGAATAATTTTAGTTAGGTTCGACATAAAGAGACCAAACTTGGTATTTTTATACGTTACTGTATTCTAAGTCAAAGCGGCGTAGTCGAGCGCGCTGTCTTACGACGGCTATTGTTTAATTTCATTTTGCCCGAGCGTGACTGAAGTTTAAGCGGAGGCCAAGTTAGAAATTGTGAGAAAATGATAACCTCAGTCGGTCAGAATGGCATAAACATTGATAAACCATTATATGATATGTCTTCAGCTTTTCAGTGCCCCCGTCATCCCCGTAACTGATTTATTGAAACGCTTTTAATAAATCCTATCTAAGTGATGTTTATTTATTACTGTAATCATGACGTTTGTGTTTGTCTATATTTTAGCGCTCGAAGTCGGCCAGTGTTGTGACGACTGTCATTACTGTAAAGATGAAAATGCCATATGCGACACATACGGATATAGTAAAGTGTGCGTCTGCAAAGATGGCTTCATATTCGACTATGAATGCAAGAAGTGCGTTCCTGGTTAGTTTAGTTTTCATTACTTTAATTACATATTAATAATTATTACTGAGGTATTTCGAAATTATTGGATTGGGATATGTGTCGTTGGTCGGGCTAACGGGCGAGCGGCCGATTGTCAACAGGTGGTTTCCGCTCAATATCTTTATTTCGAATTGATGGGTAGATTGTAGGAATCTAAAACCTGGTTTAATGAATTGTGGCATTCATGGTTTCCATTTTTAAACAATTACTGATGCATTAGAATCAGAAATTACTTTATTTGGATATAAGATAAAGTCTTCCATACAAATGAAATTACAATAAACGAAAATCGATAAAAAAATACATAAGTTTACTATCTAGACTATACTTGATACTAATGTTTTCATTGTGTTACAGAAAACACACACACAAACAACACAATTCAAGAATGAGATATAATATAAAAAAAATACATGCACTGGGGCCTGTTTTAATAAGATATCGTAGCCGTAAACATTACGCTGCTTAAGAGTGCTCGGGGAAATCCGTAAATTTACGGATCTATACAATAAAGGTTCGAGATAACCATATTTGTACTGAAGCGCAGGTTGTCCGGTGCAGTGGTTAGCGCACTCGCTTCTCGCCAAGGCGACCAGGTTCGATTCTCGGCCTGGGCGCATGTGAGTTTGGTTAGTGGTCACCAAGCCGGTCAAGTGGGTGACTCCCGGTACTCCGGTTTCCCCCACAAAACAAGACCAAACTCTCTCGCAACATCGTGCCAACGAGAGTGACTTAGTATAAGTTATCCTAACTTTCTTCACAATCATTCACATA
Source organism: Mya arenaria (assembly GCF_026914265.1). Lineage (NCBI taxonomy): Eukaryota > Metazoa > Mollusca > Bivalvia > Myida > Myidae > Mya > Mya arenaria. The sequence continues at coordinate 58,753,222 of NC_069131.1, forward strand.
CCGTGTGGGTATGCAACGCCGAGAGCGTTAAAAGCTGTAATAGATTAACCATAAAGGGTCACATAACTTTATTTTGTGATAATAGCAAGCTTTACGAAAGGGTGCACTGAAATTAACTCCAACATTACATCGACATTAAACCATTGAGCAATGACATATTGGACTGTTCTCTATCGGTGTCGGATATTGTTGATCTCATACCAAAACTGGGGGTGGCCCCCTCCACCCGTTTTGTTACGCGAGATACAGGACCCAATTTCGCTGGTCACGGGACTCACTGTGTCGATACGGGGTACGCAGAAAATAACTATTTTTGTGTTGATTACGCATGTTGGAATTTATTTGTATCACAATGCTGCTTTAAATTACTCTTCATCCCATTGTGCTCTTTGAAAACGTGTATTAACTTAAATTGACACGAACTTTCATTTCAGATTAAGACATGAGCTTGTTGTCTTACCCCATCGTAGTGTTATTAATTATAATATGTATAACATAATAAGTATTTAAAATAACTTATCAGGTAATTCTCAAGTAACTTTAATTACCTTCGCATAAGTGAAGAACAGTGTCACTAGAGTGAAATATAGGAAACTCTTAAAATATCTGCTGCAATTTGAGTTATGTCTCTTCCACCAGCCTAAGTCGAACATGAGAACACTTTAGGCTGCTAAAATGACGTGGATATGCACATGCGTACGAACACAGTTTGGTCGTATATACTAAATTGTATGCAGGCTTTTGTGCTTTTCTAATATTAGTATACAGTTTACATTTAAGAAAATAAAACAAATGATAAAACTCTGGATATCTAATTAATTATCACAACAGTTTAACCATAGGGCTAAATGGAAAATATTTTGAAAAGTTGCTTAAACAACAGAGTCTGAACTCAGGTTGGAAATTGTTCGTATTCATGGCCAAAGGACATGTATTCACTTACGTCTCGAGTCTGAACTCAGGTTTGAAACTGTTCGTAGTCATGGCCAAAGGACATGTATTCACTAACGTCTCGAGTCTGAACTCAGGTTTGAAACTGTTCGTATTCATGGCCAAAGGACATGTATTCACTAACGTCTTGAGTCTGAACTCAGGTTTGAAACTGTTCGTAGTCATGGCCCCAGGACATGTATTCACTAACGTCTCGAGTCTTAACTCAGGCTTGAAACTGTTCATAATCATGGCCCCAGGACATGTATCCACTAACGTCTCGAGTCTGAACTCAGGTTTGAAACTGTTCGTATTCATGGCCCCAGGACATGTATTCACTAACGTCTCGTGTCTGAACTCAGGTTTGAAACTGTTCGTATTCATGGCCCCAGGACATGTATTCACTAACGTCTCGAGTCTAAACTCAGGTTTGAAACTGTTCGTATTCATGGCCAAAGGACATTTATTCACTAAAGTCTCGTGTCCGAACACAGGTTTGAAACTGTTCGTAGTCATGGACAAAGGACATGTATTCACTAACGTCTCGAGTCTACACTCAGGTTTAAAACTGTTCGTATTCATGGCCAAAGGACATGTATTCACTAATGTCTCGAGCCTGAACTCAGGTTTGAAACTGTTCGTAGTCATGGCCAAAGGACATGTATTCACTAACGTCTCGAGTCTGAACTCAGGTTTGAAACTGTTCGTAGTCATGTCCCCAGGACATGTATTCACTAACGTCTCGAGTCTACACTCAGGTTTGAAACTGTTCGTAGTCATGGCCCCAGTACATGTATTCACTAACGTCTCGAGTCTGAACTCAGGTTTGAAACTGTTCGTATTCATGGCCCAGGACATGTATTCACTAACGTCTCGAGTCTTAACTCAGGTTTGAAACTGTTCGTATTCATGGCCCAGGACATGTATTCACTAACGTCTCGAGTCTGAACTCAGGTTTGAAACTGTTCGTATTCATGGCCCCAGGACATGTATTCACTAACGTCTCGAGTCTGAACTGAGGTTTGAAACTGTTCGTATTCATGGCCCCAGGACATGTATTCACTAACGTCTCGAGTCTGAACTCAGGTCTGAAACTGTTCGTACTCATGGCCAAAGGACATGTATTCACTAAAGTCTCGAGTCTGAACTCAGGTTTGAAACTGTTCGTAATCATGGCCCCAGGACATGTATTCACTAACGTCTCGAGTCTAAACTCAGGTTTGAAACTGTTCGTATTCATGGCCAAAGGACATGTATTCACTAACGTCTCGGGTCTGAACTCAGGTTTGTAACTGTTCGTTTTTCATGGCCAAAAGACATGTATTCACTAACGTCTCGGGTCTGAACTCAGGTTTGAAACTGTTCGTAATCATGTCCCAGGACATGTATTCACTAACGTCACGGGTCTGAACTCAGGTTTGAAACTGTTCGTATTCATGGCCCCAGGACATGTATTCACTAACGTCTCGGGTCTGAACTCAGGTTTGAAACTGTTCGTATTCATGGCCCCAGGACATGTATTCACTAACGTCTCGAGTCTGAACTCAGGTTTGAAACTGTTCGTTATCATGGCCAAATGACATGTATTCACTAACTTCTCGAGGCTTAACTCAGGCTTGAAACTCTTCGTATTTACGGCCCCAGGACATGTATTCACTACCGTCTCGAGTCTGAACTCAGGTTTGAAACTGTTCGTAATCATGGCCCCAAGACATGTATTCACTAACGTCTCGAGTCTGAACTCAGGTTTTAAACTCTTCGTATTTACAGCCCCAGGACATGTATTCACTAACGTCTCGAGTCTGAACTCAGAATTGAAACGGTTTGTTATAATGGCCCCACGACATATATTCACTAGCGTCTTGAGTCTGAACTCAAGTCTGAAACTGTTCGTATTCATGGCCAAAGGACATGTATTCACTAACGTCTCGTGTCTGAACGCAGGTCTGAAACTGTTCGTAATCATTGCCCCAGGACATGTATTTACTAACGTCTCGAGTCTGAACTCAGGTTTGAAACTGTTCGTAGTCATGTCCCCAGGACATGTATTCACTAACGTCTCGAGTCTACACTCAGGTTTGAAACTGTTCGTAGTCATGGCCCCAGGACATGTATTCACTAACGTCTCGAGTCTGAACTCAGGTTTGAAACTGTTCGTATTCATGGCCCAGGACATGTATTCACTAACGTCTCGAGTCTTAACTCAGGTTTGAAACTGTTCGTATTCATGGCCCAGGACATGTATTCACTAACGTCTCGAGTCTGAACTCAGGTTTGAAACTGTTCGTATTCATGGCCCCAGGACATGTATTCACTAACGTCTCGAGTCTGAACTGAGGTTTGAAACTGTTCGTATTCATGGCCCCAGGACATGTATTCACTAACGTCTCGAGTCTGAACTCAGGTCTGAAACTGTTCGTACTCATGGCCAAAGGACATGTATTCACTAAAGTCTCGAGTCTGAACTCAGGTTTGAAACTGTTCGTAATGATGGCCCCAGGACATGTATTCACTAACGTCTCGAGTCTAAACTCAGGTTTGAAACTGTTCGTATTCATGTCCTTTACATGTATTCACTAACGTCTCGGGTCTGAACTCAGGTTTGAAACTGTTCGTTTTTCATGTCCCAGGACATGTATTCACTAACGTCACGGGTCTGAACTCAGGTTTGAAACTGTTCGTATTCATGGCCCCAGGACATGTATTCACTAACGTCTCGGGTCTGAACTCAGGTTTGAAACTGTTCGTATTCATGGCCCCAGGACATGTATTCACTAACGTCTCGAGTCTGAACTCAGGTTTGAAACTGTTCGTTATCATGGCCAAAGGACATGTATTCACTAACGTCTCGAGGCTTAACTCAGGCTTGAAACTCTTCGTATTTACGGCCCCAGGACATGTATTCACTACCGTCTCGAGTCTGAACTCAGGTTTGAAACTGTTCGTAATCATGGCCCCAGGACATGTATTCACTAACGTCTCGAGTCTGAACTCAGGTTTTAAACTCTTCGTATTTACGGCCCCAGGACATGTATTCACTAACGTCTCGAGTCTGAACTCAGAATTGAAACGGTTTGTTATAATGGCCCCACGACATATATTCACTAGCGTCTTGAGGCTGAACTCAAGTCTGAAACTGTTCGTATTCATGGCCAAAGGACATGTATTCACTAACGTCTCGTGTCTGAACGCAGGTCTGAAACTGTTCGTAATCATTGCCCCAGGACATGTATTTACTAACGTCTCGAGTCTGAACTCAGGTTTGAAACTGTTCGTAATCATGTCCCCAGGACATGTATTCACTAACGTCTCGTGTCTGAACTCAGGTTTGAAACTGTTTGTAATCATGGCCCCAGGACATGTATGCACTTACGTCTCGAGTCTGAACTCAGTTTTGAAACTTTTCGTAATCATGGCCAAAGGACATGTATTCACTAACGTCTCGAGTCTGAACTCAGGTTTTAAACTGTTCGTAATCATTGCCCCAGGACAGGTATTCACTAATGTCTTCAGTCTAAATTTTAGAATCAGTCAGACTCAGAAAAGCATGTTTTTGTTAAAATGATTTTGTTTTTTAAAAGTACAGTTTTTATATCAAAATTCATTATGTTTAAGATATTTTAAAACTTTTAAGTATTCAGTTGTCTCAGTCAATAAGTCAGTAAATATAGACTCACAAAGCGAAGATATCCTCGAACCCTCGAATCGGGCTGTGTCTGAAATAGAGTCCATTGTTTCTATGATATAAAATTGCAAACATGTTTATGTCTAAAATGATAGGACGCATACTCAACATATTTTGCATACAGCACTGAGTTGAGATGTGGAGTTTAATGTAATTAAATTAGGCATCTGTTGTAAGGCATGGCCTCTGCTGAAGATTACATATTTTAAAACCTTTTCCGCTCACGTACACGTCTTACAAAAACTCATGCAAACCCAAAGTTAGTTAGAATAATTGACTTGGTGCAGGTACGGCTTCAAAGCAATATCTTGACCAGGGCTGGTATTCATAAAATGACTTAAGATGCTTTATGAGTACGGCCCCAGACGTACAGTTGTGGTTACATTAATATTTAGTTTAATTTAACAGATTTTTTTCTCTAAAAATCCTTAGTATAGAATTCGACACAAATAGCGGTGACTAAAACCATGTTTTATGGCTTTCAAAAAAAAGACAAATCAAAAACCTACATGTTAATCGCGTTTAAACAAAATGTACCATAACATCAAACCTCAGAGACTCTCTCACAAAAAAATCCAATTATCAAAAAAATATAAAAAAATAAAATAAAAAATAAATCGACAAAAAATGGCAAAGTCTACTAAATACCAATTAAGTGTATTTTGGGTTATATATATAATTTGTTTAAGGAAATATGTCTTTTTATAGTAACAATAATAAGTTTATAAGATCTTTACCCCATTCATTCTTTTATTCGTTTCTTTATATTATGATATGTAATATGAAAATATGTATAACTATCCCAATCCACATGTATATGTATAGAGCGTAAATAAAGTTCAAAACTCGTTACACACAGAATACTTCCGGAAGTAAGCGGCGCAGATCGGGAATTCCCTTTTTGTTTATGTGCGAAATAAGACCTTCCCAAATCCCTTCGTCTCTTCCCGTGAGCATCTGAGTAACACGTCGAATCATTACAAAGGGCTCGTAAGTTATTGATCGGAAACATACTGAGTGCCGCTCGCCCAAATGCCCACTCGTATAAAACAATATCTCTTACAATATTAAAGTTGGATTTATATACCTTGTCGCAAAAGAGCACGTTGTTACTGTGAAGAATTTCATGAAGGTTGACGTTGATATCTTCAGTGATTGTAAAACAATAATATAATAATAATAATAATAATAATAATAATAATAATAATAATAATAATAATAATAATTATAATAATATAATAATAATAATAATAATAATAATAATAATAATAATAATAATAATAATAATAATAATAATAATAATAATAATAATAATAAAGAAATAAAATAAGAAGAAAAAATAATAAATTGATCAAAAGGTCACCTTAGGAACATTTCTGTAAAAATACTTTAAAAATCGGGCATTTTGTTTCTGAATAAAAGATTTTCAAAGTTTTCCACAATGACATACAATGAAAACTATCCCCGCTTCTGGCGGACATGTTTTAATATGAATATCAACGGTATGACGGAATTTGATATATGGTCGCTTAAAAAACATTTCTGTGAAATTATTTTGAAATCAGGTCAATGGTTTCTGAAGAGAAGATTTTCAAAGTTTTCAATATAGACATATAGTGATAACTAACCCCGCCCCTCGCAACCATGTTATTTATTAATCAAAACGGCGTGAAGGAATTTGACAGATGAACATATTTGAAAATGGTATTTTGTTTCTAAAGATATTTTTTTCCATATAGTGTGAATTTAGTGTCAAGTTAGCGGATTTGAGAAGATTTTCAAAGATTTCCATTTAAAGATATGGTAAAAAGTACGGACGCTGATGTTTCCGTTTCGCTCAATGATTAGTACCACAAATAATGTCTGTTGAGCTATTACAGAAATACTCTTTTTATACCAGATGTTCAAAATTAGATACATCTGCGTTTAAAATCGATGTTAATCGCAGCAAGATCCATGTTCTTTCAATCTTATAAAACATGTTGTGTGTTATTTATATATCCTCTACTACAGAAACGAACATGACTACGACGACGACGCCACCGCCGAATGGTAAGTGTCATGCAACATTATTTAATTTGAAAAGGACTCCTTCATGTTTTATAGGTTAATATATTAATAAGTAAATGTGCACGTGTAATGTGACGCTTGTAACAACGACAAAACATCCACAAAAGAGTGAAAAGAGCTCTATTATTAACAAACATTTCAAAATACGACAGAAAATGATTATTTTGGTAAAACCCGTAATTAACATTAGTAAAATTTGAATTGAAATTGTCCTGGTGTATTTCGCTTATGCGGTTTTGTACGGAGCGCTGAACAACCAAATTCTATGCATCTATCCCTATTCCCCCGTGTTGAGAATTTTGAAGCCTCTGGGAAAGCTCTGGGAAAGCTCTGTGATAACGGCAAGCTTGACAAAAGTCTGCACTGAAAGGACTCTCTAATAGATTGGCACCAACATAACATCGACATTAAAACAACGAACATTGATATATTGCACTGTTTCCTATCGAATACTTGGGGTGAACTCTCTCTCCCCCACGTTTTGGTACGCGGTTCTTGGGACTTACGGAGTTAACAGAAAATAATTATTTTGGTGTTGGGTACGCGTGTTAGGCGTGTTAGGCTTTATTTGTATCGGAATCCTGCCAAAAAGTTACTTGCCATTCCATTGAAAACTTGTATAAACCGAAATTTACACGAATTACCATTTCAGAGAGATGAGCGAGGTTTCTTACCCCATCATCGTGTTATTATTTATAAGATATAAAACAGAATAAGTATTTTTAATTTTTAATCACTTCTTAAGTAATTCTCAAGCTAGTTAAACAACCTTCGCTTTAGAGAAGAACAAGGTCACGAGAGTGGATTATAGGAAACTCTTTAAATATCTACTTCAAAGGGAGTTGTGTCCCTTCCACCAGCTTAAAGTCGATCATGAGAACAGAGGCTGGTCAAAGGTCGTGCATATGCGCATACGTACACAAACAGCACCCCCCATATATATATATATATATATATATATATATATATATATATATATATATATATATATATATATATATATATATATATATATATATATATATATATATATATATATATATATATAATTATGACAGGTTTCTTTCTTAAATCTATTTAATACATACATAGCTAGTTCCTATTTACATTGATATTTTGATGAGTGAATTATTGTACAAAATTATCTCATTTTGTCGTACATAATAAATCTTATCTATGTGTGGTTTTTCTAATATCAGTTTACAGTTCTTATTCAAGAACAAAATGATACTCGTTTTTTGTTTGGAATTTTGTTTAGATGTTCTATACAATATCTTGCCTCAGGCTTCAAAATTGGTCCCGACCTCAGTTTAATTTTAATAGACTTATATCAGAAAAAAATATTCTTGTCTGAATTTTGAAACCAGCCCCAATTCCACAACAACCTTCAGTCAAGTCTTAATATCAATATCAACCCAATTTACCTCTTAATAGCATAGTATGATTCAATATCTTGTATGTTTCAACTCTTTTTATAAACGTAATTTCTCATAAAATACTCTGCATTTTCTTATTTATTGTTTTGATAAACATTTTTTTTTAAAATTCCAAGAAAACTGATTCTAGCGCAAAAAAGGTTTTGGAATACAATTGATAATTTTTATGTATCACTCAAGTGCATTTTTTTTGGTCTTAAACTCCTTTTCGTAAAATACTTATTACTGATGTGTATCAACCTAATACCTAATTGAATCCTTTTCTTAAAGATGCACTCTTTCTCCTAAATAAGATGTACCACAATCAATACAATTGTTTTAATTTCCCCCAAAAAGGATGAATAAATATCGAAAACAGTGGTTCTAATGAAAGAAACTGTGTTTATTTGAAAGAAAGGTGCATAAAACATGGTATTTCTACCTTATGAGACGAAATTTGATCACTATAAATCTTTTAGCACTCACCAATCATTTAATATTTGTGCGTTTTCAGCCATTAAATACACGGTTACAATCTTGTTATCAGTAATGAATATTTTCCATAAATGCATTATTTCATAAATAGTTAAAGGTTTATCAATCAATAATTATGTTTGTTATACATGTGTATGTATTGATTTTGAATACGAGTGTCTCTTTAAAATTGAGAATGAGAATTTACTTGTTATATTGGGCCCAGATGAATCAGGCGAACCACGCGTATAAATAATTTACTTTTTTAATTGTTTATTAAAAGAAAAATATGGCATTTTAATAGATTTCGATCATATATATATATATATATCTACACTAAACTTACTCACAAAAATAATAATAATAACTCTGCTTTTCACAAAAGGTTTGAAACAACTTATCTATCTGAATTATTTGCAACTGTATTAAGACATTTTTTTTAAGATTGATTTTGTATGTTTAAAAAACATGTTTCATACAGGCAGCATCAAACAATTTAGAAGTCTATACGGACCAGTGTATCATTCTATACTGATCGCTATTTGTGCCCATATACTTGTTTGCAATTGTTGTTTTTGTCAGTATTTGATAAAAACTGACATTGAAAACCATTTTGGACCAAACAATGAAACATGCTCATGTTGAGTTAAGCTGTTTTCTACAGCATCGACATCATACGGTCAAATTCTTATAACGAGTATCATTATTTGAATTTAATAAGAGAGTGATTTTTCACTCCAATTTCCATCAACAAAAACAATCGTTAATTACGCAATATTATAGCTACCAGTATCCGGTACACATATTATATTGCGTAACTAATGATTATGTTTTTCATGGAATGATGAACGATGACTTCGAGCATTATCACAACACAGTTAACATACCATTAAATATCCACAATTCGAGCGACGATGTTTTTTTTCCGGAAGTCGCCATTTTGATTGAATGTATTAAAACCAATGCTAAACCGTTCGATATTTATTATAAAACTCCACGCATCGGTTATTTCCGTTCACAAAAACACTAAAACTGCGTATGAAGATTATAATTGATTCTATTTCTGCATTCAAAAACGCTAGTTATCACAAGATTCCGGTTGGCGATGAAAATATAGTTGCGGTCGCACATTTTTTATATAGTTTTCTACATTTTCAAAAAAAGGTGCGGTAAATCCTCGGAACGAAACATCAATTTGATATGGCCTGAGTGTATAGTTTGACCCCTCAACGCATGTACATGTATGTTAAAACATACCGTGTGAACATGCCCTTAGGTTGTGACGAAACGATTAGTTCACTATGTATATCGTCCTTATCATCATCACCATTAGCATCGTTAAGTCTATTTCAGAGCATTTATTCTAATTACAGTGCCAATAGGCGGGCCATGTGGTCGGTCTGCCAACGACTGTATTAGATCAGCAGGAATAAAGTGCGAGAACGTCATTTGCTGTAATGATAGTAAGTGAAAAGCATATGTTGCATGTATCTGATAATGGCATTTCGTAAAGAATTTGATAAGGCGAGCACTTATCTCCAATAAGTCGGTAACTTTTTTTATTAAATCCCGTTAGCCATACTTTGAGGCTTTAATAATCGCTATATTCGACAATTTATAAATTATGTATAATTCTAACGCCGACTATACGGAATACGCTAGAAACTAGATAGTTTTATGTAGCATTAGCAAGTGTTGTTAAAGGCGCATGCACTGCAGGCGGACAAACGTAATTTATTTTTGCGGAATCTTAAGTGAGGGAAATATTAGAAGCGGAATAAAATAGCTAAAATAGGTACAGGAATGGTACACTTTGACTAAAAGCACAATTTCAATTCACACAAGCTTCTATTTTCACTTTCACTGATTCTCGTTGTTTGATATAAATGATACGAAAATAGTATCTTTAAGGAGAGAATATTGCCTAAATTTTAAGTTTCAATTCAGAGCAAAGACAGATCTAAATTGTTTAATGTGTCAAACTACTGATTTTGATGATGACTGCCGTTTTATGTCTATATATCAATGTTATATTAATCATAGAAAGAAAACAAAACCCTTAAAGCCTTGATATTAAACACATTCCTCTGTGTACAAATATTTACAATTTTAAAAATATGATGACAAGAATGGAGTGATAAACTTTTTTATATGTTAAAGAATCTCTTACAATTAAGAATACATGCACATATTGTAGATAAACGTTAATATTACATATGAACAGTGTATGCATTATAGATGATGTACATAGTACAAGTCTTAATAAAATGGTTTTCTATTCAGCTCGTCTTCCATAAGCCGAAACTTTCCTTTGAGTTACGATTAAATTTCGGTTTGCTGCAGTTAGGGAAAAGTCTTTAAACAAGAATAAACATGTTGCTGAATATTCTTAAGCAGCACTCTGACAGAATGATCGTTTTGAAAACGGTTTAGTTTTTGTCTTTAAATTAGCCAGGTTTTGCGTTAATGTCTGGAAACTATTGTTTTTGACACTTCTTGTTCTAAGTAACACACTTTCATACCCAAATATTTAATTCATTGTACCAAATTTTTCGAAATGATTCTCTTAAAAACCAGGGTCGATCCCTATTTGTTAAGGCGGAACTATACTTATTGTCCTAATCGTAATAATTGGATAAGAATCGATTGCATAATGTTGCTCCAATATTGTTAACATTTTAAACTATAATATTCTTGGCCAATTTCGATTTCATAAAGTTACAAAATGTATAAAACTACTCTCATTTCAGATGGTTGGCCAGCCTGTAGTGAGAAGTTCTGTGTGTGTGAGACTGCAAAGGGCTATAAATATGATGATGCCTTAGGGGGTTGCAATTACACTGGTAAAAACCAACACGAACTAAGCAAAGACTGCAATAACTCCGCTGGAGAAATGGCAAATTTGGGATAAGCGATAACCTACAGTTATATCTAGTTACATTATGCCAGACAAAAGCCTTAATTAGCTCTCTTATAAACGACCTTGCACTCAATTAAATGCATTGTTAGTGTCACCAATTGCTTCGGAAATTGTACTTTCAATTTCAATTAATTTTCCATAAGCTCTTCTGTCATTTGCTCTATTTAAAAAAAGGATAACTACAAAAAAGATTCGAATAATCGATTATGCGAGTCGCACCTTGATAAGTCAGAGTCTTATTCCGGAACTCTGTGTACATTGGAGTTCAACGGAATTGATCTCTGTGTACATTGAAGTCGAATGGGACTGAACTCTGTGTACATTGACGTCGAATGGGACTGAACTCTGTGTACATTGAGGTCCATTGGGATTGAACTCTGTGTACATTGAGGTCCAATGGGATTGAACTCTGTGTACATTGAAGTCCAATGGGATTGAACTCTGTCTACACTGAGGTCCAATGGGATTGAACTCTGTGTACATTGAAGTCCAATGGGATTTAACTCTGTGTACATTGAGGTCCAATGGGATTTAACTCTGTGTACATTGAGGTCCAATGGGATTTAACTCTGTGTACATTGAAGTCCAATGGGATTGAACTCTGTTTACATTGAAGTCCAATGGGATTGAACTCTGTGTACATTGAGGTCCAATGGGATTGAACTCTGTGTATATTGAAGTCCAATGGGATTGTACATTTAGGTCCAATGGGATTGAACTTTGTGTACATTGACATCACATGCTATTGAAGTTTGTGAACATTGATATCCCATGAGATTGAAATCACTGTACATTGAGGTTTTATCTGAATGAACTCTGTGTACATTGATATCCCATGAGATTGTGTGTTGTTGTTTTTTTGTTATGGTTATTTTGTATGTGTGTGTTTTAGAACGAAACGTGCTCTCTCTCAGTACATGGTTGTGGATGAATACACTGCATTGACCGTAACTATGCACTGTCCACATATGAGGCTTGGAATATAAACAATTCATAGTGCATACTAACAGCGTAAATGTGTATAAGGTCTCTAATCTATCAAAAGGTCTGTATGAGTTTGAGCAGTATTTCTTTTTATATCTTCGGTGCAGGTTTAATTAATGTGAATGTAAATAGAGGTAATTTTGCAATCGTTCCAAATCGGCCATCTCCGCCAAGCTTCATGTTGGATTATGGATGAGGTGTTCCGATTGGTAGTTTTGTTGATTTATTTGGCTTGATTGACTTGTTGTTTTTTTCAATAAAATTTTATTAGTTTAAAATGACACAGTTGTTTGATCACACGACCACATTGTCAAAATTACGAACACTCTACAGTCAATTCATTATGTAAGGAAGTGAACTGCATTCGAAAAATAAGAGAAACATATGGAAATAATTAAATCTATATGTAACTAGTTACCCTCAATAGTACTATGTATCCATGATGAATAATTACGTTACATTCAAAATAACTATGCATATTTATGATAAAATGATGCTACCCTCAATAATACTATGCATACCTATGATAAATAATAACGTTACTTTCAAAACAACCATGCATATTTATGATAAATAATGATGCCACCATCAATAGTGATTTGCATATCAATGATAAATAATGATAAGATTGTGTACGTAATGATCAATTGTTTAACATGGACTGTTAAGAATACTGTTGTTAACACGCAGATGATATGTATTGCAATATCATTTTTCAAGTCTTCTTCTTACGCCGATATTTAAGCTAATGCATGCACGTTGAACTACGTTGAACTACGTTGAACTATGTATAGCGGTGTATTTAGTGTCCTCCGAGGCAAATGTTTATGATACAAAACGACTATAAAGAAATAAATACACCAATATACGTTTAACGTTGAAATAAATCATTTGACGTGTCTTATCGTACTTTAACTTATTTAAAAGAATAAATATAAGAATAGAATGTGTTTTACTTTTAATTTGAGGCCCCCTCCTTAAAGTTGTCCAAGTGAACTACATTTATGTTTCTGAAGTAGACGGAGATAAGCATAATACATTAACATGCACCTCTTCAGACTACAAATAGCTAATTATTTAGCCACCCCATACCCTTTCTCACACATTTAAACCATCTATAGTTCGCTTCTGAGGAAGTTGCGCGCTCAATGCAACGCGACATTTAACCTCAAATACTGGAAAATCCCAAAGTAGCTACCTTTCTATCTATATGACCCCATATTGTATGGTTACAAATGTAGCTGTACTTGTGTTTTATATCCTTGTAAATTTTTATTGCAAGCACACACGCACGCACGCACGCACGCACGCACGCACGCACGCACGCACGCACGCACGTGGCGCACACACACGCACACACCGACACAAACTGACACACACACACACACACCCAGGCATAACCGTTTTTCTCCCTAGTTTTTTTCTCTGAAAATCAGTAATCTTTCGGAGGCGACCACGTTTATATCTTTTTGGATGCAATTGTTCGTAACCTTCGACCAATCACAAACTGATATTCAGTAGACTGTGTGTGTGCTTGTGAACTTTTATTGGACGACTCCGGCAGATTCCTAAGAGTCAAAAACGTGGGCGTAACTCTTAAATTGAAATCGCAACGCGATCTACTTGCAGCTCAGTTAAATGTTATGAATTCTGACATTTAAACCGTCCAAATACATCCGAGGTTATATTTAGAGGAAAATTGCCAAGGCGCTCCAATTGGTGGGGCACAATGTACATATATAGCCATTGTTCTTCAAAACAGACTTAAATAGATCACTAAACACGGACCTCCGTTTAACGTCCCGTTTGGAAGACAATTCGTGATTTTAGTTTTGAGGGGGTGATTCGAGCCTGCACTTCCTTGGTTGTTAGTTAAATGTCATACCACTGGACCTACGGACTACGGAACTGCAACGCGTAGCCCTGTGCAAGACCTGCCCGATATTGTTCTTTTGTAGATGTTCGTGCCTCTGAAAAAATTTCTTACTAAATTTGAATGATGGGAATATCTTTTAAATTTCGATCGATATGTTAAATTAAACCTAGATATTGATATCAAGAAAGGGATATGAGCATGTCTTGTTGTTTCAGGAACAAGGCATGTCCTCTTTATATATATATATATATATATATATATATATATATATATATATATATATATATATATATATATATATATATATATATATATATATATATATATATATATATATATACTATAACTCAATGATATGATGGGAAAGAAGCAATACTGTCCTTGCATTCTACCAAAATAGGGAAGGAACGAGGCATGGCGTTACAGATATGTAGGGAAGGAACGAGGCATGGCGTTACAGATAAATAGGGAAGGAAAGAGGCATGTCAAAATAGATATGAAGGGAAGAATCGAGGCATGTGGTTTTTGTTTTTGTTAACTAACTAGACAACATACATACACCACCATCAATTTACGATAGGAACTCAATCAAGGGAAGGAACAGGAGATCTACTGTTTCAATTGAATAACAATTTAAAGTCTTCGCGAGGTACACCCGTCAACACGACTATACGATAACAAAATTATTTTAAGGCATGTCGTCTTAGTTTGTTCTAAAAATATGATTAAACCATAGCAAGATCAATACAATAACATCACTAAAAGATAACACGATGATGTCAAGGACGGAACAAGGCATGTCTTGTTAGTTACTAATAATGTATTAGATTTGACCTAGGCAAGCTACTGTAATGTTCTGTGCTATGTATAATAAGAAGATAAAGTAATAGACACTTGTGTATGTACAGCGGTAAGTCAGACCCGAAACGGGATTTGTATAACAGGTTTATTCTGTACAACAGTTTAACAACAACTAACATCGGTATTGAAATGCATAAGTATAACGCGTGAATATTATTCGCTGACTACTAGCTGGTAGGCGGAGCTTATCAGATTATGCACAGCCTATGCGAGACCACTAAAGAAACACACATCAACACCTCAATTAGATAACTCACTTATTTCAAGGGAAGGAACTGAGAATCGCCCTACAGTTTACATGAAGAGTTTATACATAGGTAAGATTTTATGTTATTTCGATTGGTCAGAGGCGAAGATGTGCTAATACCACGCGCCAAATAGTTTAAAGCGGGTTTTACCTAGTAGGGGAAAACTTAAAAAAAAGAAATAGGTGATGTTTAAAAGTTTGTGCTGAATGTCGTTTGTCAATATTGCACGTAGTAAAAAATAACGTCAAAACCTTGGTCGGAGGTAAACTAGCTCCAGGTTTCCAACTGGAAGAATTACACCGACAAAAATTATTCAGACGTTATTTGAATAGAAATAAAACTTTTTTCTAATCAAATATTAAGTAGTTTTTATCATTCATGAAAGTAAAAAAGTAAAGTTGCGTACTAAAACTCGCGGATTGGCACTCAAATAGGCATTTTGTTCCGTCTTCGGTGTTATAGAGGCGTAAACTAGATGCGTAAGAAGTCTTAACGAGACACAAAGCAGTTTTAACGAGTTTCTAAGACATGTTTTCGAGAAAATAATACATATCACACCTCCATGCCCTAGTGTCAGATAAATCATGTAATGTATTTCGGTTAAATCAAGGTCTCATTCAAAATGACTGAACGAAAAAACACTCCTTTTCTCGACGCTCACTGAAAAAGTTGGGGTATCAAGAACGACTCGGCTTCGGCGGTGTCACCGTAACTGGAGAGGGGACGTACAGCACGCATCGGCCCAGGCAGCATCACCATTACTGGATAGGGGACGTCAAGTTCGCCTCAGCCTGGGTGGCATCGTCGTGGTGAGCGGACGTCTAGTACCCCTCGGTATAAGCGGCGTCGCTGTTACTGTAAAGGGAAGGTCATATACGCCTCGTCCTGGTTGGCACCACCGTTATTTAAGAGGGAGCGCCTCCGTCTGGGCGGTATCACCATCGCTGGAGTGGGGCGTAAAGTACGCCTCGGACTTGGTGGCGACACCGTTACTGGAGCGATCAAGTCTTGCCTGCATCAGAAAGAGCGGCGTCCGTGAAACTGGCGAAGGGACACTCAGATCTAATGTGTACAGTATTGATTTGTTAAATGCGTGGAAGTTGAAGATGGAAAACTGCTTGTAACAAGACTATCTTTTTTTCTGGTGTACAGTGTGATTCGAGGGGTGAATGCGAAAAGGTTCTAAGTGACATGAAATAAAGAAGCAGATAGAACCTTTTCGCTTTCACCCTCGAATTGAAAATTAAATAAGGGAATTAAACCCTCTGACACCACCACATTGTCCACAACAGTATTGCCGTTATTTGAAAAATGAGTGTGACTGCAGAAAACCAGATAGACCAAACAATTGAACTCCCAGTGCATGAACATAATTATCAATATATTTATAAAATAATGACCTATTGCCAAAATTCAGCATAACATATTGTTATAAGGAACACGTTACTATACGTGTATAGTAAACCTTTTTCTTGATCTTTCCGAAGATACCATACACATACTAATAATACCTTTTTATAACCGATGTAATCACGATTAGGATTAAACTTTGATCACAATCATGACACTAGTTGGGCACCACTGTCACCCCTACCAGTTATTCACCCACATTATAAAATTGTTATCTAGCAAGTTATTCAAGCAATATCTCCTCTTTGGTCACTCACTATTACATACCGTACATGTCCCAATTCATCGAATCTCCTTAAACTGTTTCGATTGCATGAAACCTACCTCATTAATAGTTTAAAGACTTTAAATAGGAATTATCATAATGAAAATCACTTTTAACTTTTTTTTTTTCATTTAGCAAATCAAATTTATTTAAGTATTTTGGATAAGTGGTATAAGCTACTCAATCGTGTTTAAGCTACATTCTCACATATTTACCATTTTTACAACTTTTGTATTTTTTGTATTGGAAAGAGCATTTTTTTGCGTAAATATCTGCAAACCAATGATATAAGATTGTCGACAAAAAATCCGATCGTAGATTTTCATATTTCCGTTCGAAAATTAAAATTTTATGGCTTAAACCGTTTAAGAAAAATGCATAAAACATCAAATTTATAACTTAAATATAAATATCTGCTATCTAATTTTTGACAGAAATCTTATATAACTGGGTTCAATGGACTTTCGCAAAAATTGGCTCGTTCCAAGACAAAAAAAGTTGTCAAAACGATCGATATGTGAGGTTGCAGCTTTAAGACAAAGACATTTCGAGAAACCTGGGTCTTTCAGGGGAGTGATAATGGGACGCTTGTTGCCAATATGGTCGTTTATTTTATCAGATTATGTTATCTCTTTGTTGTGGTTATATATATATTTATCCAAAGTTTCTTACTAGCTTGACATGTTCTGTATTATGGTTATATCGAATGTTCGTTATCTCGAAGACTCGAGGTCTAGACGACTTAGATATAACTAGTTTCGGATGAACTTGGAAAAAAATAAACAACAACAAATAAAACGAATTTAAATGAATTTGGAATCAGTCATATTTTTTCTCCAAAGGGTTTATATTCCATCAGGTTTATGATTATCAGTTTTAAGCTTCACTATTTAGTCATAACTTTCCATACATTTGCAAAGTATTGGCTATTTTTCTTATGCATAATGCAATATGTTGTATGTCTGAATATTCAAACACATGGTACCGTATTGCAATAAAAAATCGCTATCAGTTTCATCATATTATATAATATTCCTACGCACAAATCTGCTTCACACTGCACAATGGCCTACGTGTGCATCCGGAAATTCAATGTTGTATATGCGCGCGCATCAGGAAACGACAGATTTTTGAGCGTGCATTGGATGCTTTGAATGCCAACCAGCCCAAAGGATTATTTTTTTATGTTCAGTATATAACGTTGGACAGCAAGATCATTTTGGATATTTCGTTTGGCGGGAGAAAAGTGTTGTACTCGGATTTAACGGAGGCTCTTTAAAATGTTGAGGATATTTCTCGTAAGTCTGAATTAATTTATTATATAAATAAAATCATTTACTAAATTGTAAATACGGTGTTCTAAATCCTCAGATTGAATCACAATGTAATATTCGTTGTCGTATATATAAGTTTTCGAGGAAAATGGAATTAAGTTGTGGTTAAATATTAACATCAAGACTTAGCATAAAAATATTATTTGTAAGGACTTAACCTGTAGCCAGTCCATTTCGACTACAAAGCTAGTATTT
Source organism: Mya arenaria (assembly GCF_026914265.1). Taxonomy (NCBI): domain Eukaryota; kingdom Metazoa; phylum Mollusca; class Bivalvia; order Myida; family Myidae; genus Mya; species Mya arenaria. The sequence goes on from NC_069131.1 coordinate 58,771,889, forward strand.
AAAAACATTTTTTTTATATAAAACATTAAGTGCAAATAAAAGTTTTTAGTTTATCTAATTTCTTTTAGTTCGATTGTGGCAAATATATTAATATATTTTTTTCGACTTACATAATACATAGTACTAATACTATATGCCATGCGTTTCCGGAACGGATAGAAAAATCCGACAGGATGTCAACTGCGCTGCTACGCAGCGTGCGCGAGGATCGGATAGTTCTATTTGGACCGGACATACTTGATTAATATCTAACATACCTTAATTTACTTTTTTGTGTAAAAATAAACAAAGAAAAGTGTATTATATCATTTCACCCAAAAAGCTTGAGCGAGGGTTTTCACTGACTGTGACTGTAATTTTAATTCGCACACTTCAGTATCACGTTTTTCAGGGTATATTTTTGTAAAGTAAATGTTTCTGGTACTCATCTATTGAAATCTCATAATAGTCACCACTTAAAAGAGGTTTTCTTGTATACATTTCTAGTTTAGATGTAGATGGAAATTATTATTTTAGGACGTTCAAAGAATGCCATTAAGGCCCTAAATCGCTCAACTATTCGCAAACCATTTTGAATTATAAAGGAAAAATTAACGAAACATATCCGAATGTTATTGAGTTCCAAGTTAAACCTTAAAGGGGCTATACTACGTATGATGAAATAGCGAAAAAAAAGAAGAAAATTGTCGAAAACTGAAATAAACTTGTTATCGTTGTGTAAAATACATTGGAACCTACTGACTGAAGTACCGCATAATTTACAATTAATTTATTTTTCGCAGTTTCTTTGATATTTCTCCATAAAAAAAGATACTAGGTATGTCTACCTAGTAAAATTCATTCCTTACGCGTGATTGGCTAGTCGATGTTATCACGTGATATAGCCAAGTTAGGTGTATAGGTGAAATATTCCAACCTTTAAGAGTAAACCTTCGTAGCACAGTGAATGCAACAATGGACTGCACTTTTGGCGACCCCGGTTCGAACCCGGTCTACGACTCGATTTGTTTATTTTTTACATTTTGGTATTTGTTTTACAATTATGATATCAAAGAGTAAACCATTTTATCAAATAATTGTCCTGAGATTCGTTACAGAAAAAAACACTTTTTTGGTGCCAATCTGGTGTACAGTCCCTTTAAGGACTGATCTGTTCTGATGTTCTTAAAAAGAGTGTGATGTATCCACTGTGGTTCGAAGGCTTAGCCTTAATCGTTGGAATATTTAATATATATACCTTACTTACTTGCTTACTTATCTCGTGAGAATATCGACTAGCCAATCGAACATAAGAATAAATTCTACTAGGTAGACATACCTAGTAGTCTTTGTTAATGTAAAAATACGAAAAATCTGCGAAAAAATATCTGTAAACTATGTGGTATTAGTTAGTTTCAATGCATTGTACAAATTGATACCAAGTTCATGTCAGTTTTCGACAATTTTCTTCCTTTTTTCGCTTTTTCATCATACGGTGTATAGCCCCTTTAAGGACAGTAGTTTCCGTAGATTGCTCAAAACTCTTACCTGGGTTTGAAATAGGCCCGCTTTCGCCGACCAATCAGGTCGCAATATAACATATAGTATACATTGCTATAACTGATGTGTTTCAGTGTACACAAAAAGTGATTTGATGCAATATGAAAACAGAACGTCGATAGAAATTTCGGACATTTTCAGCCGCATATCTGTGGTTTTTCCATATTCAATATTGCCCATAAATGACAAGCCTAATAAGTACGTATACGCAAAATCGCAATATGAACTAAGGCAATGACTCTACGGACTTGATTTTGTTGACGGACACGTTAGAACACCGGATAGGCATTTCCGGAGAATTCAGCCGTGCTGGAAAACTCCATCTGGCATCCCCCCATGCCAGATGAGTCACGCGCTGTGACGTAATACTTTTCAATTATTTTATTTTAAAACAAAATAACCCTTAAAAGACGTGATACTGAATGAACTTCTTGACGTATGCAGTGAATAAATATTAATGCGCGTCATGAGGTCAGCTAACATCATCGCACGTGCTTTTTGGTGAAATTTACAAAACTGTGCTTTTCTATGCATTTAAAAAAAAAATGTAATACAAGGTGTGCTAGAAAAAATATCTATCATGTGTGTCCGTTTCGGATCGAAAAATTCGACCCTCGCGCACGCTGCGTAGCCGGTAACTCGGCAAGCCTGGTTACCTAGAGACGCAGGTGCCCTCGGGTCGGATTTGTCGATCCGGAACGAAAACACATGACATATATTATAATGGTTGAAGATTACTCAATAATTAGGTAAATCATTCTAGGAGTGAAAGGGAAATGTTTGCCATATATGTAGATGTGACTTGTAAGTATTTGTTACAAGGACACACTTCATATACTAGACAGTGTTTAGTAAAGATGTGCCACCGAACATCTGATATATGGTTAGTCCCTAAGTCATTTGCCCCTAAACCCTCTAGAACATTAACTATCCGGACTTGTCCGTGAGCTCATATTTACATAGCCGGCAAGAGTACTTTCATGATATTGCACTTGCGCTCGATAGCTTTTTAAACATATGGTATTAGCTCCTTCACGATTTGGCACAGATGGACAAAAGTCTCTCCATTATTTAGCGCATATGGACTAACTAGGCATCACGTTTCTGTGCACATCACGTTTTAACGTTTCGTCATTGTTATCATAATTATATAAAGTGTTTTAAACCTAAATCGACAAAACCAAACACTTTCTCGAAAATTACAGTATTCTATTGGAACAAGTTTGAACACGATGTTTTATGTTTAAACAACAGGTCCTTGCTCTCCTGGCAGTTGTTCGATGTAGAATTGGGGGTGGAATTTTTCATACTGATTACTACTACGAAGGGGAATCTGAATCTAGCGAATCTTCAAGCGAACCTTCAAGCGAATCCTCCAGTGAGACCTCTAGTGAAACCTCTTCATCCTGCTCGTGTACCCGTAAGTAGAAATAGTCAACGGTCGTCTATTTGTTGTAGTCGAAAAGGGGAATTTCGCATGACTTTTTCAGACTTTCAATTATTGAAGTCAGAGTTTTCTGCCTTGCATTATTCATGTCAAGTATAAATACATATATCTACACTGTATATACATATAAAATAATATATATATTAATTGCAATGGCATGTTTTTCATATTGCTTTATACATGTACAAGCATGTTGACCGGCCTTTGATTAGTGATAAAAGTTATCTATCATGTTATATTTATTCTAGGTTATATCATACTATCTTTGTATTGTATAATGCATGCAAAGTATAACAAATAGTATCTTTTTAATTGCCGAGTATTTCGTTATTGCTTATAAGTGTTTTCTGTGTGTAGCCAGAAGGGGCGGTTCCCGAATTTGATGTTAGAGCGTGCGTATCTCAGGGGAGGAAGTGTTCCGAACCGATATTTATTTTGTTTAAAATGTGGATCTGTGATGAGTTCCCCAAGACCATTATAACAATTTCTTGTTCGAAATGGTGCATTTTTTGCGTATTTTATTACATTTTTCTTCTATATTGAAATACTTTTTTTTTTTGGATAATTTAAAACAGCGCGGACGCCGGATGCCACCCCCCCCCCAAAAAAAAAAACAACAACAAAAAACGCACCACCCCTGGGACCCGCTAGTGAGCTGTTTTTTTATATTTGATATGCATAATTAAATATTTGTCTACATTTTCTTGTGAATAACTTGACTGAATTCGATTATCGATAAAGCCATGCTTAGCATGTGCGTATTGTCTTTGGACACATGTGTACCAATAAGAGTTAAAGGGGCACAATAGGAGTAACAATTCAATAATGCATCTGTATTTGTAAAGGGGCACAGAATACTTGATGCAAATATTTGTTGTTGATTTTTAACTTTAATTCATTTAGATGTTTTACTCATTGGACGTATATGGTGAAAAAACAAAACAACGTAATAATGATTTGTGTCCAGATAAAAAAACAACATAATAATGATTTGTGTCCAGATAAAACAACAACATAATGATGACTTGTGTCCAGATAAAAATAAGCAACATAATGATGATTTGTGTCCAGATAAAAAACAACATAATAATGATTTGTGTCCAGATAAAAAACAACATAATGATGATTTGTGTCCAGATAAAAAAACATAATGATGATTTGTGTCCAGATAAAAACAACAACATAATGATGATTTGTGTTCAGATAAAAAACAACATAATGATGATTTGTGTCCAGATTAAAACAACAACATAATGATGATTTGTGTCCAGATAAAAATAAACAACATAATGATGATTTGTGTCCAGATAAAAAAACAACATAATGATGATTTGTGTCCAGATAAAATAAACAACATAATAATGATTTTTGTCCAGATAAAAGAAAACAACAATAATATTATGGCGCATTTTAAGGGGGGAATTTGTGGACAAATCATAATTATTAAAATACTTATAAAAGACTAAAGTTTTTAACTGTATAAAAGAGTGTTGGGTTTTCCCTATATGTAATGGTTTAGAAATTGCTTTTGTTATGTTGTCAACTATGGCGGTTTGGTATCCATGCGTGCGTGAGTTCCTGCGTCCTTCTGAAAAAATATTGTCCCACCTGTAACTTTTGTGGGATTTTGGTTTGCACCAACGGAAGAAAGCGTACCTCTCATGTATAGGAGCAAATTTGTACATTTCTGTTGCATAAGCGTGCCATTGACATTGTTGGAATATATATGAATTCATTCCTTCCTTCTACAATATCTGCATGGAATTCTCTTCCAGTTGACGCAAAGGCTATAAACAATATCGTTGGTTTTAAATCATACCTCTATTCTGATAAGCCCAAAACACTTAGAATATTTTATTACGGGAAACGCCGGCTTCAAGTCCTGCACACTCGCCTACGCAACGAGTGTAGTTCCCTGAATCACCATCTCTATGTTAAAAATATTGTTCCCTCACCATTTTGCATGTGTGGAAGACAGGAGACTACATACCACTATCTCTTTATTTGTCCTCTCTTTACTGAACAAAGGCAAAATATGTTTAATACTGTTCAATCTCTAACTGAGGTTACCCTCCGTTGCTTAATATATGGTGATGACACACTGACTGAAGAGCAAAATAGTACTCTGTTTGATGCAGTTCATCGTTTTATTTATTTATCAAAAAGATTTGAAAGCCAGTGATCGACTCAAACCACCAACACTCACACATCTTTTACTTTGCATCTCCTTCTTTTCTTATTCGTTCTTTCTCATACTATATTTTTCTACTTCAATACAGTTGATTAATTTAGAATAAAGTTGTTGTTTTTTCTACAATAAAGGTTATTGCATTTAAAGTCTCTCATTCAATTGCCTAAATTTTAAACATTATTTAATATGAGCTTGACTGTTCTATGATTATAACTTCATCACTAGTATCCGCCTCAAATGCTAATTGTAATTTATCATAACAGGGAAAGGAACTCTATTAGTTTATTTCTACCGTTCCAATCCTAAAATTTGATTATGTATTTGTATTGAAATGTTGCTCAATAAAATATGTTTAAACCAACATTGTTGGAGTCTTGCCGACGAACATCTCGTACCAATAATGTTTGGAGTATAAATCAGAAGACATCAAAATCTAAATGAGTGCAATGTGCGGATCGAGCGTATGGCATACATTAGGTAATCTAACTGTATTAGAATACAACAACGTTGGCTGACATTTTTTTCCATACAAAATCGGATGCAGGGAATGTGTATCGGATAATAAATGGTAGTAGTGGGGTCGTTAAACTCTCGCGAAAGTTGAATTCTATATGATTAAGCCTAGTTAGTTATGACTGACTATCTGAAATTTTATTGACGGAAAATGTATGTTGTGTTCTTAATGCAGACAGAAAACAACAACAACCACATTCACCTGTAACTATAATGTGTTAGACAAACTACCGCATTAACACTCTTTCCGTTTTTAATTATCCATTTAATGTAGACTCGTAGTCGGCACTAAAAGAGAGGCGTGGCCGAAATATTAAATATTAGGGTCTGTCGTTCTAGGGGCGTACGGGGGCATGCTCCCCTCGAAAATTTTAATTAGAGGATGCGCCTAGGAACGCTTTCCTGCAAAATTCAGGCTAAAGAGATCACATTTAAAAAATAATTTTCAAGCCTTCATTCTTGGCATTCCAGAAGTAGAATGGTGGCCTCTTTTTTGAATATCTTTTTTATACTTGTACCATTGATTTACTGAAAGGAAACATTTTAATTTATTAACATCATACAACAACAGACAGACAAATTGATGTACATATTAAATTGCGTGTTCAACACATAACGTTATAGACATATTTGCAACAATATTTTAGATATGTTTCAACAGCAGAGATGTGCATAAAATAATTACATTTTAATTTGTAAATAAATTTCAAGTTCTTAAATGCAAATTAAAAAAAAACAACCGTTACGTTACCTAATCAGTGAATTAATTTTGCTTAAAGTAAAGCGGAGGCCACGTTAGCAATTGTGAAAATAGATTATGTTATACAAATGATAATTTATATATGATACGTCTTTAGACTTTCAGTGACCCCGGCACCCCCCCCCCCCGCCCTTACTACGTATCTGTTTTATTTAAACGCATTTTATCAATCCTAATGTTGTGGTATTTATTTATTACTGTAACCATGACGTTTGTATTTGCCTATATTTTAGCGGTTGACGTCGGCAAGTGTTGTGACGACTGCCCATACTGTAAAGATGAAAATGCCGTATGTGACATATACGGACATGCTAAAATGTGCATCTGCAAGGATGACTTCATATTCGACTACGGATGCATGAAGTGTGTTCCTGGTTAGTTAATGTTTTCATTGCTTAAATTACATATTCATAATTATTACTGAGGTATTTCGAAGTTATTGGATTTGGATATAGGTAGTTGGTGGTGGTTTCCGCTAAATGCATTTAGTTCAAATCCATGAGTATATTATACATATCTACTTGTGGCATTATAATTTCCTTTCCATTTTTAACAATCTAATCATGTATCGGTACCAGAAAAGGCTTTTTTGGACATAACGCACATTAAGTTCCCGATACAAATGAAATAACATTAAACGAAAATCGATATAAAATTAGTTCAACAAAACATAGCAATATATTTGATTTAATTTTTAGCAAGACTATTCAAAGAATAAGGAGGATATGTTACTCGCCCCGGCGTCGGCGTAGGCGTCCGGTTAACGTTTAAGGGCAAGTTGGTATTTTCATTCATTACTCCAGTACCCTTCATACAATTTACTTGAATCTTCACACAATTCTTGAGGACAATCACAAAATGAGTTTATAAAACTCCATATTATCCTAAATACAAATAATAGCTCCTGATTGATGAAGGAACTTGGGTTAATGTTGAAGGGCAAGTTGAACATTTTACTTTTTACTTCTTTACCTTTCTTTCAACGGATCTAATTTTTCGCACAGTCTTTAAGGGCCACCGCACTATAAAGTTATATAACTTCATTTTAAACGAATTATGGCCCTTGATTGATTTTTTATTGTGTTTCATTTCTTTTTATAAGGGCCCAGGTGAAACCTGGTTATTAGACTGATGTATGCCGAAGTGTGGACAGGCCCGCGTCAGGGTGCAATCAAACTGACCTATTGTATAATATAAATTTAGTTAGGTTTGGAAATTGGTGACCAAACTAAAGGAAATGTTTTTGTATACCTTTCATGGGATCAAGGTCAAGGACACTGTTACAAAAACATAAAAGTGTTTTTTACTGAATAACTTTAGTTAGTGTTGACATACTGCAACCAAACTTGGTATATAGGAAAATATTACAGGGACCTGTCATAGGACTGTGTTTGGGACTCCTAGAGTCATGGTGAAGGTCAATGTCACTGCTACTAAAAATGAAAAATCGTTGGTACTGAATAACTTTAATTAGGGTTGACATATTTTTCGACCATACTTTGTTTATAGCTTATGGATTTATTTAATGAGTTTGCGTTTGGGTCCCATAGGGACAAGGTCAAGGTCAAGGTCACTGATAATGAAAACATTTTCCGTAACAGTACTTTATGGAAATAAGACATACATATGTTCTTTCATATAACATACTTGGTATATTTCGACCATTTAACTAAGTTCACTGCTAGAGCAGTGCAGGCATAAGGGAGAAAACCGCACTTATGTATTTTATATCTAAATTCACTCCCTGTGGTATATTTTTTATAGAACTATTATATCATATTGCTCCATTGAGGTCAAACCCAGAACTGCAAGGAATTTACCAGTTTATAGGAGTTCTCCCTTTTATATGCGCGTTTTATACGTGTGTTTAACTGCTATTATACGCAAAGTCTTTCATACACTTACATGAACTTATTTTGTAAAACAAGCATTATTACAGGTATGTTTCACAGTCTGATTTTCATTGAAATATTGTACTTTCGAGTAGGATGTTGAACTCCACATGGACTCAGTTTATTTTTTGTGGTCTATAACAAAAGACCTGAGCTAAAGCCCAAGCCTGTTTAAGAGATAAGCTTGGTGTCGTACCTCATGATAGTGCTACCATTTTTAACATACATATAATAAGTATAAATGAATTAATTACTTATCCGGTGATTCTCAAGAAAGTTTAACTAGCGTCACATATATGAAGAACAGAGTTTATAGAGTGAAATACAGGATACTCGTTAAATATTTACTGCAATGGGAGATTTGTCCCTTCAGCCAGCCTAAGTCAATCTTGAGAACACTTTAAGCTGGTAGTATGGCATGCATATGCGCATGCGTACGAAAGCAATAAAACATGTCATACATTATTGTTAATTTATAGTCAATGGTCTTTTCTGAAGACATTATTTTCAAAATTGTCTGTAAAGACATATAGTGATAACAAGCCCCGTCCCTCGCATTCATGCAATCGAGAATCAAACTGGCGTGAAGTAATTTGCCAGTGTCACCTTATGAACACTACTGTGAAAATATTTTGAAATCGTGAATTTTGTTTCTGCAGAGAAAATGTATTATATGAACATATAGTGCAAAGTAACTCTGTCCCCAGCGCCCATGCTTTTTAACAATTCAATATGGGGGTAAGAGTTTAATAGAGGATCATTTCAGTGTGATAGTTTTAATATCAGGGCAGCGGATTCCGGGGAAAAGATTTTCAAAGTGTTCATATAGACATATAATGAAAAAGAGTCACGCCCCTGGCGGCCATGAATACGAATCACCATGAGGTGAAAAACTTGATAGAGGAACATTCTGTTCAATTATGTTAAAACTCAAACCAACGGATTTTGAGAAGAAGATTTTCAAAGATTTATATAGAGATATAGTGAAAAGTTCGGACGTCGATGTTTCCGTTATGATTAAAGTGACACTCTTATTTAAAATCAATACATACACATGTAAAACAAACATCAATTTTGAGTGTTAAACCTTTAACTAATTACTAAATAATGCATTTATGGAAAATATTAATTTCTGATAACAAGATTGTAACCATGTATTTCATAGCTGAAAACGCAAAAATATAAAATAATTGGTGAATGCTAAAAGTCTTACAGTGATTTACTATCGTCGTATTGGGTTTTCTGTACCTTTCTATCAAATTAAGCTCAGTATCCTTCATAATAACCATAATTATTGTCATTAATAAACTATAAACCAAAAGTGAAAGTAAAATACGCAGTAAATAATTGAATATTTTAAAGTCAAAATAATGCTATTGTTGTTGTTGTTTTTGTTGTGTTTATTATGATGTGCCCGCGCCCTTTAATGGTTGCATTATGACTTGACCCCGTCTCATCCCCAAGTGTGACTTAAACAAAATTGTGTAGCCAAAGGGGGATCTTTACCCCCGCCGGTTGAAGGGATATTCGCCAAAAGAGTAATTGTGTACCCAAAATGCCGCGAGACCTGCGATTAATGACATATAGAGTGGTCCAACAGCTCTGACTATTATATATGGTTTCATTTCTCTAGTCTTAACTAGTTGTAATTAAGAAATTTGGTATTACATGTATCTTTAAAACCAATAACTTGTAAGAATGGTATGTCTTAAAGGGTAAGAAGGACTCGCGGTAAATCCTCTCTGTCTATACCAGATAATGGACCCTTAACTACGGAAACGACACATACGACGCCGACGACACCGCAGACGACGACACCGCAGACGCCGACACCGGAGACGACAACACCTGGATCGTGCAGTAAGTGTCATGTCACCTTTTTAATATAAAGTGACATGTTCACGTTTTATAAGGTGAGATATATCATATCGCTTCCATTCTGGTTGCTTGGTCCGCCCCTAAGATAGCATAAAACGAAAAGTAATTGCTGTACTCGATAATAGTGCAAAACAATATAGTTAATAATAACTTCGTAATACTGTTATGGTGAGCTTTGCTTTTGCGGTTGTATATGGAGCACCAAAACAACCAAATTCTATGCAACGGTAAGTTAGCTTAAAGCGCCTCTTATGCTCCCGTGTTTAGACTTGATGCCTCGTGGAAAGCGCCTTTTTGGTTTCAGGTCGTTGCACTG